>NC_134702.1:99876181-99883681 GCF_043290135.1 Rhipicephalus microplus | reverse complement strand
AAATGGAAGAAGTCATCTTGGCCCCCCTCGGGCAGTTCGCCTGGAAAACATCGACACGTCGTCTTTCTTCTGTTCTCCGTGACTTCTTCGATGCATTCTGCGGCGTGTGCGTGTATACGAGTCCCCGTATAGAGTGGATATGCTGAAAGAATGACGATGTTTGCCTTGGCGCGACCAAGCAGACACCCACGGCGCGGCTGCGAGGAGGAGATCGGTCGGATGGCTTCCACGTGACTCAGAGGCGCCACTGAGTCGTCGCGTAGGTACAAATGACCAGTTTTGTCTTATACGTAGCCCAGATGCGGAACAGCGCGAAGGTGCAGTTTATCGTTCGCCGTCTCGGTTGTTTGTTACAACACTGCGGTTTTGTTCGCTCAATAGATACACACCGACGCGAATTCAGTAATAGAGGCAGCGCCCTGTAGTACATGTGGTGATACCGAGCTAACGACAGTCAGGTGACTTGTGGTTTCTTACGACTTGTACACATCGGATGGCTCGAAGACAGTGATAGGTTAACAGAGTATATATACTGAATATCTGTCAGGTAAGAGTAAACCTGCTCAACTGAATATTGATTTACGATTTCTGCGATGAATGGTTAGTGTGTATTAAACTTGGTAGAGTGGCAGAATTGTAACACTGTCCCACCCCACCGTGGTGGTCTATTGGGTTAAGCTACTCGTCTGCTGACCCGCAGGTCGCATGATTGAATCCCGGCTTCAGCGGCAGCATTTTCGACGGAGGTGAAAATGCTGTAGGCCCGTGTGCTCAGATCTGGGTGCACGTTAATGAACCCCAGGTAGTAGAAAACTCCGGAGCCCTCCACTACGGCGTCTCTCATAATCATATGCTGGTTTGGGAAGTTAAACCCCATATATAAATAAATCAACACTGTCCCATTGAAATCGCCTTAATATGGTCAATACAGTGTTAACCATTTCAGACGCCACCTATGAAGAACTGCCTGCAAATGTGTCAAATCGCTACCATGTTACCCTAAGGCACTCGATATTTTATTGCAACCACAATAATGAGATAATTATTGAATTTCTGAGTGTTGGAGCAAGTCATCCTAATTAGGTTGTAATTCATTGTCTCTTTACCCTGAAGGCATGTATACTCACTTTAGGCATAAAAGTAATAAAATTTCAAGCTTGGAGTATAGAGCAAATTCATTTTCTTCGTTATCTCCACTATTGGCAAAGAAAAATTATTTTCACATTGCTCGCAGGAAGTGGCACGTCGCACAACTGGCCGACTGTGGTAGTGCCTTCGGAAAAGGGATCATATGTATCAGTACACTGCAAAGTGAGGTTAAATGAAGACAAATTAATTTTGCGCAGGAGGTTCAATTAATCCAAAGTACGACATACCTTGCTTTTTCTTAGCCCCTACTTGATGCAAATAGCAAAAAGTAGTGGTGTACACAATTGTGTACATAGCGTCTGAAAGGGTTGAACGCGATCAGACAATGCGCACAGCTCTAACACCTGATTAGCCCAACACCTAAACAGCAAGCCGTTTGTGCGGCTTGCCTTGTTACCGTATTTACTTTGCAAGTTTAGATCTGTGTGTAATCGCCACCGTCATCGTTTCGCAAACAACAAAAATTAAATCGTTATACTCCTCTCTCACGGTGGCAACAAGTACGTCTGTTAAATAAAGATGGTTACTGTTTGATTATTTCATCGATCGATTGATGAATTGTTGAGTGAGTAAATGAGTGAGTGTGTGATAGAGAGTGTGTGAGTGAGTGAGGGTCAGTGAGTGAGTTTTTATTGCTAAAAATCCCACAGTTGATACATCGGCTATTTAAAAGGCCAGAAGTGGGCCTTTCTAATAGCCGATCACCAAGAAATTATTCAACATGCATTCGACGTTCAATGTAGGGTTCTTACATACCACACACTTTGCCACGGATCTAACCGGCGACTTCACTTCGTGTCACAAAGGCGACATATCCGCCGACGAATTACCGCCAGCCATTGTTCGCACATTATATGACCTAAACAGCAGCGAATACGTATACTAAGGCCACAGGGCTAATCACAGCGCTAACCGACACAATCGTTAACCCGCCGCTCACGGCACGCGGCGATTGCTTCTTACACGGCCCAAGGCTGGCCAAAGGAAAGTCAGCCGGAGGTGCAGCCGACGTCTCGCTCCGGGAGGTCGTCTTCCCTGCCAAGTGCGCTGCTGACCGCTTCGAGGCGCCTGCCGCAGGGGGTGCGCCCGCGTCGCTCACTTCCAGCTGTAACGGAGCGTGAAAGAGTCACTTCCGCCCGAGGCGTTAGCAACTCAACGACCGCACTGCCTCTGGCGGCGACAAAGAGCACACGCAGAGACAACTGAAAGAATTTCTCTTTCTTTCTTTCTTTCTTTCTTTCTTTCTTTCTTTCTTTCTTTCTTTCTTTCTTTCTTTCTTTCTTTCTTTCTTTCAGTAGCCGACAGCCATAGCTATATCTCTTCGACACCGAGGGTCTGCAAGGAGCGCATGCAGAAGCTGCACTGCGTGTGACCGATGCGCTCGTTTGCATCAGATTAGCGACACCGCCGGGCGCGTCATTATACACCGGAAGACACGGCTGTCAGCGCCCACCGGCGGAGCGCGCTCGACGTGCGCGCGAACGCTGCACGACAAATGCGGTCGGCTATATCGCCACAGAACGCAGACGTCTTCAAAAGGGGCCCTTTCTTCATCCCGTACGCACGATACCGTCTTCATCCGCCCTATGGTCAAATTAAAGAAATAACAACAATAACTACGTAGAGAGTGCTGAGGAAGGAAATAAAGGTGACGTATGCAAATGAGACTCGTTCATTGCTCTGCCCCGAATGGTGACGGCTGCTTCGCTGTGCACCGTGAAGACCGAATGAAAGGGAATGAATGGAAGCTGCAGCTGTTCTCTGTTGTGCCAGAAGGCTTGATGTTTCGGGCCAGTTAAGAGTGCACAGTGTTACTTTATGAGCATGTCAATGTCCCTCGGCATAGAAGCTCCAACTCGGTCCTAGACACCTGTGTCTAATGCCAGAAGTGTCGTGTGTGCTGCGTTAATTATTAAACCTATGCATTAGGCAATAATATTAAATTGGATTTTACAGCTTTAAGCGTGGCTTTCCGAGCGAGAGAAGATCCTCGCATCGTTGTGTTTTAAACGCTGAACAAACAGAAAGCTGTCATAATCCTGAATGGGCACGTGCTGTCTTCGTCAGAAGAGCTTGCGTAGGGTAGTTGGAACGTACTGTAGGTAAAGGCAGTGCTGTGACGTTGACAGCACGAAAAATAAAGAAAGAAAATGCGTTGAATTGTCCACCATGGGATGAAATCACTCTGATAGGTGAGAGAATGAGCAAAGAGAGAGAAAAGAAACGTAGGAGTGAGTGAGTGAGTGAGTTAGTGAGTGAGTGGAACAACTTTATTATGTCCGCAATAGACGCGAGTTAACTCAACGTCACCTGGCAAGGCCCTCCTCGGGGATGGTCAGATTAAACTTCACCGCCCTCGCGTGGCCTCTCTGGACAGCTAGGATTTCGGAGGTAAGGTCGCGGGCCTTAATCAGCTTGTTCCTTTTTCTTGGTGGAAAGGGGGACCGGAAAGACACAGATTCACTGAATATTCCCGAAGAAATAAATGTAAAGACGACGCAAAGATATATAAAGACACTGAAAGAAATGGACAAGAAAGATGTAAAGGAAACAGACGCAAAACAAAGCAATAACAGAGACAGCAAGAACAGGGAGGAAGATATAATGAGAACGAGGGAGAACCAAATAAAGGGAAAGAAGGAATAGACAAAGAAATAGAATAAATGAATAACTGAGAAAGTGAGAGGAAAGAAGAAAAAAGAAAGATAGCGAATGAGAAAGACGAGTAGAGGAACACACAAACAGAAATCTACGGAGAAAGAAAAAAAGTGGTCGTAATGACAGACAGGCAAAGACAAAAGAAAGAGATATAGAATAAGTACGAAAAAATATATAGAAACAAGAAGATTTATTAAGGCATACTTGGTGCATATTGACGAAAATTGCTTAGCGCAAGAAAAACGCCGCGCACAAGTAAGGCTCACAAGCTCTTCAGTGCATCTTTCTCGTGTGCTGCGTTTTTGTTGCAGCTAAGTATTTCTCGGTTCAAAGAGAAACAAGGCAGGCCAACCAGCCCCGCACTTTCTTTTGGCTAGGCACGACTAGCGCCAAACTACATTAACGTTTTGTGTCGTCTTTTTTAACGTATACGACGACCACAAAATACTTAGAAAGCACTGGGATCGAGCGCTAGTCGGTACTAGTTCATAACTTTTGTAAGTGGGGAAAACACGAATACGTGAGATGAACGAAGTACACTGATAGCGCTCGTCCTGCGTACTTCGCTAGTCTTACGCACGTCTCTTTCGCGCTCACAAAAGTTACGGCACAAAATGCAGAAAGCCAGTAAGAACATAATGCTTCTTTAAACGTAAAAAAAAACGAAGCTGAGTAGATGTTGAAATTCAAAAAAAAAGTTTCTCGGTATAGGCGATGAACCGGTATAGGCGATGAAAAAGGTATAGGCGATGAACCGAAATCGTCACCCACCTTGTGTTCTCCGTTAGAGACGGCGAACCAAACCATAACGGTTGTGCAATATCTGAGGGCTCGTGAATTGAGGAAGAAAACTGGCAGATCCATTAGGGGTGCGAAGACTGAGGAGCTGGTGTCGGCCCCTTTTCTTCTCCTCGTCCTCACCACTTCTCCTCCCCTCACTACCCTTTCCCACCTATTCCTATACTATAACATACAAGACCGGGCTATGCTTCACCCTCTCGACATTTTCTTTCCTTCGTCCTCACCCAGAAGTCACTGCTCCTCTCAATCGCTACCCTTTCACACTCCCCGCTACCGCGATCGTCACCGAGGGACGACAACGAAAGCTGAACCCAAAGGAGCTTCGCCCCTAAAAACAGCTCAGCAAATAAATGATGAACCAAACGAGAAACACGCTAGCCTACAAATACGTGCACATCTAATGAAAGCACATGTACATGACTTCCAATGATAAAAAGAAAAAAGACTGCAGCGAAGACGTGTACTGCTCAGACGAAACCTGGCCTCTTCAATGCGCCCTACGAGTGGAACTGGACAAGGAGGGAAATCAGACGCCTATGCGTATCCAGGGCAGCAGCTGCACCAACGGGGCAGCGGGAAAAAGGTAAGCTAAAGGAAAGCACTGAACGGAGAAAGAACGTACTGTCTGATGTGCGCTAGTTCAATACAGGCATTCTCCTAGCCTAGAATGAAATTGACAGGCAAGTATAGATGGAAAAAGGAGAGAAAAAGAAGCAACAACACAATTAGAAAAGGACAACGCGTGTAAACCATTTGATCAAAACGGTACAGTGTCGCAGGAGCTACGCATAGTATTTATTGTCTGGGTGCGACCACCTGGTGCGCTCTTTCGGTATGCATAGGCTATGAAACGTATTATCGCGAAGCCCCATTTCGTGAAACAGAGCTGACGTTAAGGAGTACCCATCATCAATAGACGGCACTATAGACGGCCCAAGACATCGTTTGGCCAATGCTAGCTGATATTAGCACGCATCAGTAAATATTACAGCTTTCACTTGCAGGCAAGATAAGCCTCTATTAGCCGGTGCTAACGCCTACTACTGTCATGAAATCAAATGAGGCATAATCACCGATAAACACTACATGGAAGACTTTTTTCCGCACACAGATATGAGAGTCAAGCTCGACATGCTGGTGCAATCCATGGTACGACGAAAGCAAATTTGATTATTGCACATGGGGGTCGTCTTTTGAAAGCCCTGTTTTCAAGTATTAAAGTGCTGAATTCAACTGATTTAAAGCTCTACAACGAGAACAAAATGCAAGTCCCGTTCGTATACTTGTTCATCGTGTATTGGCCTGCTTATTCCATAGCAACGCTTCGTTGCTCTTTTATATAAACTTTTTAGAGCCTCCGAAGTGCTACAGAACATCAACGCGAGCGTGCTATTTACCTCATAGCAGCTTTACAACGCAAGGCCACGTCCCACGCCAGAAGACGGTCGCATGCCACGACCCTGAGTGTGTCTTCTTCGGATGGCCTAAAGCGAAAGCTTGCCTGGGCTGCAACTTTGGTTCGGGAACAGCTGCTGGAATCGATCCCGGTCCTCTTCATCCTTCTTCAGGCGCGTAATGAGTCGACGAGAAAAAGCGCCGCCACAATGGCGTCGAAAGGGAGTAAGAAAGAAATAATAAGAAAGAAACAGGCGAAGAGGAATAGTACGCCAGAGGATGGTGCGAGAACCGTGCCTGTTAGAGATCAGCACAGCGGCAGTGCAACGTCGGCGTTCAGAAAAGGATCTCCCACTCGCTGCCTCTCACGAATTTGGACAAAGCGATCACGGCTGCCGCGTACGCACAATGAGATGCGATCGTAGCGCAACCGACCACCATATACGAATACAAGGCTTGTCCCTTTTGAAAGAGCCGAGGCGGTGTGGTATAGGTATAGCTAGCTGGCAAAGGGATGATGCCTGAAAGATGTCCGAAAGGACCGAAGGTGATAGGTCTGTGGCGGGTTGCCGGTATAACGCCGCGTCTGTCGTTGTCCCTGAAGTGTCCGAGCTGACACCGGCGAGCCGACAGATGTCACGCCCCGCGTTCGAAATTTCGCACTTGCTCCGTTGCGCAGCAATGGTCCGGGGACATTAGGGCGACACCGTCCTGTCTACGCCGCATCGCTGTTTCGCGTTGATGTGTGAACACGCACGCGCGTTTGAGGGAATAGGCATCAAAGGAAAAAGAAGGACGTGTCTCTTAGAGGGAAGCCTGTATCCGTTTCGGTTGATCCCCTGTGTGTCCTTCTCCTTCGCAAAGCGAGAACGACAACTGGATTGGTGGTTGCATTCTTCTCAATTGAATGACGGGAGGATTTGGGACGATCCATTTCCGTTGATACGTGCCGCTCAACGGACAGACGGGATCTTGTCTAGGCTTGGCGCGCTCGGTGGGCTCGCGTTTATTTTTTTTTTTCTCGTGGGATTTATCGCGTGTGGCAGTTGTCAAAAGTATAACCTCACCCCAACCTCCCTCTTTCCCGCCTCGGTTCCGCTGCGATCTCTTTTTGGAGTCGCATACTCTGCTGCCAAGTTCTGCTGAAGTTTCCCACGTGAACTGGGAAGCGTTCTTCCATTATAAGACTGGTTTGTGGCGGTAATCTCATACGAGCCCTTCATGGGGGAGGTAAAAGGGGAATACGAGGTGGGTGGTGTTTCTTTTACTGTATAGAGTGATTCTGTGGCAAGACGCAAAGAGCATAGCATTCAAATGATTAACGACATACATAGACGTAGGACATTGCCATTTCTATAGAATCTAGTCACTGAATTTCAGCCCGTAATCAAGGGGTTGAGATAGTTGCGAGACCAAGAGGATTTTGTATCTATCAACTGTTCTCAGCCAGCAAGCATGGAGGAAACAGATCGTAAAGGAACAGGTTATCTCTCTCTC
>NC_134702.1:99771181-99873681 GCF_043290135.1 Rhipicephalus microplus | reverse complement strand
GAAAGCTAGCTTGAATTGCGTGCATTGGGCATCCAACGGAAACGGGCATTTCGGGGAGCGAAAATCAGATTAAAAAAAAAAAAACTCGCAGTGTCCGTTACTCATTCGCTCGAAACGATTCGAAGCGAAAGGCACCCTGTGTCGATGCACTTTGTATCCCCCTTCAACATTCACCGACTTAATTTCATAATTACGAATCACTAATCAGACCTTCACTAATTAGCTCACTTCCAATTGAATATGTTTTATCAGCATATATGCGACCATGCATAACCTATACTTCCTGTGACACTCATTCACTAATCTCCCGCCTGCTTTTCCTTTAAGCCCACGTTCCCATGGATCACATATAAGTATTACACCTTAACCATGCCAATCGCCACGTGCTACTGAAGTAAGAAACCAAAGCCACAGATACGCGAGTTTCTGCGGAAGTCACTGCATGATTATCGAGCATAGTTTCGGATTCTCGGGAGAATAATACACAGGTGGTTGAATGCGCTCATCAGGTTTCGTGTGTCTGACGCTTGCTGGCGCCCTATGCAGCACAACGGTGACAGCACTATGGTGACGACGATGGTAGCGAGACACGGACGCATCGCAGCAGAGCTATAGACTAATGACAGTGTGGAGTTAGTGTAACGGGAAGTGTGACAGTACGCGTTGGCAGGGGCCATTCTCCCAGTTACCTAAGAGAAGAGGGGGTCGTGAAATCTGCCCCATACTTTGACTTAGTAGGGGGAGGGGTCGCTACGACGAACTCCCCCAATGATGAACCCAGTGCACGCCTATATAAGAGTGATGGTAGTGTGAGAGCCTGTGACCGTTATACTACGACGGTATAGTGACACTGTAATCGCATTTCGACCTAGCTGAAATCTTCGCGATGACCACGCATTCTTGGTGCAGTATACGCATTAAGGAACCCCAGGTGCCCACAATAGTCCAAACACCTCATCATATCTGTTATAGCGTGGGCTGCTTCAGGAAACAAAACCACAGAACCTGCTATTTACTCCCGAAATTGATTGTTGGGTGACTTAGACATGCATGGCGAGATCCGTAGCACGCACGAACTTCTGTGTGTCATTGTCAACTGTGCACGCTACGAGTTTCACTATGAATGCCATTTACACCGGTTACATTACGCGCTTGGTATGGCGTTGTCACGGCAAGTAAAAAAAATCGCACAGGCAACACTCATCAGACCGCCCTTGACAGCGCCCAATGATTTACAACACTTGTGATTAGGTTCCGTGAATGAACCCATGTGCGTGCCCGATTCGTGCTCAATATATTGCGTTGAAAACAAACGATTCATTTACTGGCGGTGTTTGTTGAGAAGAGTGTTACCATTATCGATTTAAAGCCCAGCGTTGTCGTCAGCGAATAAAGTGCAGTCGATATATATGGTGGCGGAAGACCAATACATTTACATATCTTTTCCCCTCCCAGCCTCATAATCACCGCAGCGAAAGTGGCAATACAACTTGTTTTTGAATAGTCATTATCATTTTGTTATAATGAAGCGGCAGCCAGTGCCAATAGCAGTTACGATTCATTTGTTGTTGCTAGATCCATGTGCTTCAGCTGAGCCGTTTTGCCCGTGTTGTTACACAACTGTTGTCAATTGTTTTGTGCAATTAAAATAAAATTGGTTGTTTGTGTTTCTTTGTAACACTACATTTTAACTTTAGTTGTAACAGCAAATGCACAAACATGCCTCGTGAGGTCTTCTTTCTGAACGTCCACAACAGCCACGCGTGCTGATACGTACATATGGAGCCAAAGAAATAATTCACTGCGGAGGTCGATGTTGATTGATTTGTGGGGTTTAACGTCCCCAAACCACCATTTGATTATGAGAGACGCCGTAGTGGGGGGCTCCGGAAATTTAGACCACCTGGGGCTTTTACACGTGCACCCAAATCTGAGTACATGGGCCTACAACATTTCCGCCTCCCTCGGAAATGCAGCCGCCACAGCCGGGATTTGATCCCGCGACCTGCGGATCAGCAGCCGAGTACCTTAGTCACTAGACCACCGTGGTGGGGTGCGGAAGTTGATGTTATTCCATAACCAGACAGAAATGCAATTCACGCGGGACGCTGCTCACGTTTTTCCCAATTCGCACGCCCCGTGTCATATTCATACGCGAATTCACGAGAAGCGCCAGAACACGCCTCCGGGGTTCTCCTCTCGTGCCCGAACGCCGGCGTTGCGGTCGCCATGGCGATGACGCGAGAAGGCGTCAAAACCACATGGTGTGAGCACCAATGGGCGGCGTGAAGCGACAACAGAGAAAACGCCGACGGCCAAGGGTGTCGCCGTTCACACCTCCCCGCTCGGCGAGAGAGCGAGGCGCCAATGCGAGCGGTCGAGGCGGCCTCGAAGTCGATACACGCGCTCTCGTGGCGGGCTGGGAGCCGGGCCTGGAGCTCGGAGCGATCAGTGGGGTCCAGACCATGCAGTAGCTGCACGGTGGAGGGAGTCAGTGACGTCACATGTACGCGAAGGCGTCGATGATAGAAAAAAAAAAAAATGGGAAAGGGCGGTACCGCGAGCCCGCCCGGAGGCGTGAATTTTCGCACCTCGCCGCCGCGCGCGTTATACAGGGCATCGCCCCAGCTCTGGAGCAGTTGTATGGGCGCTGTATTATGCATGCGGCGCAGGTATCAGAAAATCAGAAATGCTTTTATTTTCCAACGAAATTGTTGGGGGTCCTTCAGGCGAAAAGCTGCTTAGTACAACTTGAATGTGCCTGAAGGTCCTCACATGGCAGCAGTAACACTAAGACCAACATAACTACAGATGTTTAGCATATATCCAAATATAATACACCATGTTAATTCAAACTAGGAACTTGCAACATTTCGAATTACACTAGTGATTTCCTACGAACACATGGTACTTAAAAATAACACGCCACACGCATGTCCGCATATCCTGTAGGGTGTAACAGAGAAGCGTCTGCTCACCGTCACGCTTGAGGGAATCACTTGGTCTGAGCAGAAGTGTCACGCGTCAGATCATATGCTGCAGACAGAACTTGAATGGACGGGAAAAGTGTCTGCATGCCGTTGAGAGTGTATGGCTGTTTAGAGAGTATGAGAAGAGCTGCCGGTGAGTGTGAGAACACTATCGAACAGTTACAACGAGTCGTCATCTGTTTCGTATAGGAAAAATAGGTATGCGTGCAGTGTATAATTCCGGAGAGAAAGTGTGTTCCGATGCGGTACAAGCAGAACCGGCCCCCTCACGGAGGATACATACTCCTCCGGGGATGAGTGTAGCAAAAATAATAATAATAATAATAATAATAATAATAATAATAATAATAATAATAATAATAATAATAATAATAATAATAATAATAATAATAATAATAATATTAACTTTATGGCAGCTTCGCACGAGTGGCGCAAAGCCTGAGGGAAAAGCGCAGCTATAGGTGGCCTGCCTTGTTTATATTTATTTTCTTTCAACTGCTTTTCTTTTTCTCTGTTTCATCTCTATTTGTGTGTTTAAAAAAACTTTATTCACACTATGTACAGAAAACAAAAGTTTCATAACATTCCAGTAATGGGCACATACACTTCGGCAGATCTATGTACCACGACAAAACATCACTACGTTGAAAGAAAGACATCGTCGCTCTAATGTACATGACTATTATGGCACACGTGTACAGAAGAACTCATGCGATATCATGATATCATGAATGGTATAACGATACAATAGATGCAATGACACACAATTGGTTACAAACAAAATAATGAATAACTACTCAACGGGCACTGCTTAGCACCACGTCGGTAGAGAAATGAGTTTTACCCTTTCGTGTTCAAGATTGACGAAAGGGCACGACCAATGTGGCAGAAACTCGTGCTCCCCGAGGAAGAAAAGCTCCTCAGAGAGGAACGCGAGGATCTCTCGTCTCATTCGGCCAGTATCGACCACAAAGCACGCCGGCGGCAAATCGCAGCCATGGTCTTGCATCGGTTTCGCCAAAGGCTGAACAGCCCCGCAACTATTAAAAGAGCCGAGAAGTGCCCGGGAGGGAATCGGCTGTTGGACACGAATGTTTGCACACCCTGCCCCTGAGAGCCAGCATGGTTTTACAGCATGGACCGGACGCCGCACGCCAGCAGTTATACCAGCATGGACCGCACGCCAAAAAAAGGGCGGGAGACCACACATTCAAATGTAACATGTCCATTGGTCTCTACCAGGATTCAGCTGGGGCAAGTAGAAGTGCGAACCACCTGAGATCGCTGCAACCGATCTCGAGTGGGAAACAAGCCCCAGCCCAACCACCAGATAAAGTCCCGGAGATGTGCTGGCAACACTGCTGCAGTTATTGGTTTCCAAGGGCAGTTGATTATAGATTGACGATGCTGGGGCACCAAGGACCATAGCAGGGCGGCCATTGTGTCCACCACTTCAGATTAGGCCACCTCTATCTCTGGACACGTAGCCTCCGACGGTCGGTGAAATACCAAAAGGACTCGATACAAAGATGGTAATTCAGTTGATTGGGGACCTTGGTTAATTTGGCTAGCTGGCAGGAAGACGCGTAGGGATGGCCCCAGATGGTAGCGAGCCAGTGTCTGAGCGGGCGTACCATCGTCACTCAGTATTCGCAGAAAAGTGCAGAGGCACGAGGTAGAAGCCGTGACGGAAACGTCGGGGAATGCAAAACCACCTAATTTACGTGGTTGAGCTAACAACCGACGAGACAATAATTCTGTGCCACCAGACCAAAACAAATGAGCTGATGCAGCTTTGCACTTTCTTGGACACGTGGAGCGCTGGTTTTACAGAATGGCAAAGGTAACGAAATTTTCCGACGCAATCCGTTTGAGCTAAGTTTCGGCGTTCCAAGAGGGGGAAGTCGAAGTGTCTGGCTTCTTTTGCGTCACTTCTTCATTTTAACTTTCTCTATCAGCCACTTCCACACTCTCCCCTTGTTCCTCTCGAGTTATCTCGTTCTTTCCATTTTTGCCCGGCTATGGTTTTGCATTTCTACATTTTTCGTGCGTTTCTTTCTATATACATCTCTGTCATTCTAATTATTTCTCGATCTGTTATGTTCTTGAACTCTTCATTCCCTTTATATCTGTTTTTCTCTCTTTCTCTCTCACAAAATCCTTTTCTCCTTGTTTTTGAAAAGCTTTTCTGTCTTTTATACTACTAGTAAAGCTTTATTTATCACTGTCTTTCTTCTTTCTCTCTCTTTTCCACTTGCACGTTTTCGTTTGATGCTCGCACCATATACTGCACTCAGTAGTTTGGCTTGCCCAAGTCTTTTTGCGCATACAAACTTTATTCTCTCACGATGAAGCAAAAGTTACCGATAGCTTGAACATCCTAACTGTAAGGAGAACGAAGGGAGCACGTGATAGTTAATGGTAGTAATAACGGTCTTTTATGTCAGCTGGACCACGTCTTATTGGTCGCCTGGCTCTCGGATGATGATCTTGCTGATGATGGCCGTTAGCATTGCTTCTTCTTGGTAACCCGGCGGTGGCGCACAGTCCCAGAGGAGGTGTCCCTTGGTGGTTCGCGCCTTCTTGCAGTGTTGGCGTATATCCGTGGTGTAATCCTGAAACGCCAGCGGCTGAAAGCGGGGCCTCCATGGGTTCAGATGCGATTAGGTTGCTGCTCCGGGACGTCTGAGCACGCTAGTGTCTCGCTTTAATTCCGCTATACCCTTTCCCCCCTTCATGCAAGATCGTCAATAAAGTTCTTTCCCTCACTATGTGAGAGAAGAAGTTACTGGCCACCAATAAAGAATCCTTGGGACTAATATAAAAAATCCTACCAACGAAATACCCTGACCACTACACTTTCCGCCGGCGCGCTTTCCGACGGCGGACAAGCACCATGGATCCACTATATAGTTTGTGCAAGGAAAACAGGAATATGTCGCGACGCAAATAAATATCCATGGTCACAGCGTGGTCGTTCTATCATTAGATATTGATATTCTGTGCGCCCGTGTGTTCCTCAGCAAAACGCGGTCGCGTAAGGCGGTGGACACTTGACAGCCATATGTGCGGTCGCTCGAATCCCCCAGCGCGTATGCGCATTTCGAATATGTACAGCGGGCAACAAACCAACACTGCTGCAGCCAGCTTAGACGAGAATAGCACGTGAAGCACCGAATACGTTAAGGATGAAGTAGTGGCGACGAAGACAACACGACGCGAGTGTGACACCATGTCTGCCCGCCGCATTGTGCGATGCTCTTCAAATACGTTCTCTCTCTCTCTCATTGTCCAAAACTCTGGCACTCTCCACTATCACGAACGTGCTGACCGTGCGGAAGCCTTGTCCATCTCCGGCCTCCCGCCACAGCTCTCTCCCTGTCGAACCTCCGCCGCGGGGTGCCAGCACATTTCGGGCGTGCCACCCGTGGCCGTACGAGACCGTTTGCATGACGCTCGGCGCCTGTCACATGTCGCGCGTCACTTGGTGTCCGCAGTGCTCTTCTAGCACTACAAGTTTACTCATATAGCATTCTTCCTTGTTTAGTATAGCGTTCTTTTTATGTCTGTCTTCTTCGCGCTGAGTAGACTATATTTTCTTGCTTATTCTTTGTTCAGCTGAAAAGTTGCTCGTTCGTCGATGCGCACACTTTTTTTACGTGTATAAGTGGACGCACTACGTGTATTACGTGTATAAGTGGACGCACGAGCATTTTGAACCTTGTTTGTTAGTTTAACTCACGTGAACGCGCTGATGGATGACGAAAACACACACACACACACACACAGAGAGAGAGAGAGAGAGAGAGAAAAGAGAGAGAGAGAGAGATTGTGAGAAAAGCGACAGTCGATGACGCGGCGAGGGGTCATTTGAGTCAGCGTCAATGGAACGGCAGTGCGACGGTTATCCTTCCATGTGAGATGATAGCTAAGAAATGATCTGGAACAGACTACTAACCCCAAGATCATGTCATCACAACCAGGCCTCGGCGGGTTGTGATGAACCACCAGAAAACTGCTGGTGGTCCATATACGCTCAGATTTAGGTGGACGTTGAAAACCTCGGGTCGTCGAAATTTCTTGAGCCGTCTACCATGGCGTCCCTCGCAACCATATCATAGCTTTAGGACGTAAAACCCGAGCAATCGTGCTTTATAATCATAAACTCGCAAACTGTTTATGTCAGCATTTCTTGAATAGCGCTACCATGATTTCTAGGCCATGCAAACTCCTTGCTTGCAATATAGTGCAATGCTCCATGGGCCTATCTCTATATAGCTCTTTCATTCGTGGGATTCGAAGCAGAGCAAAATCAAATTTACTTATCAACAGCCAAGTGTAACACGTATAATGTAAATGCAAGGTAAACAGCGGTAGCGGCGTCGGTACCGAAGCAGCGAGAGCAGGCCGAGTATACGGGCAGCGTCGCAGCAGCAACCAGGCAGTGCTAGCTCGTGCCTCGCGCCCACGTGTCGATATCGCTGCAGTAGTGGGCATTCCTCTTCACTACACACGCTAGTGTACACGAAGATGTTGCTGACGTTATTTCCCTCATAGAAACGACGTCAGCATCACAGCACCCAAATGTGTGACTGAAGTATGGTCAGAAAAATTATTTTGCCCCAGCTCATAAAGCAGTATATAGGTCACACAAAAAAAAGACGCAAGCTTTTTTTTGTGTGTGAACGCCTGATATATTTCCTTCTGTTTCCACAGCCAGCTTTGTTTATTAAATATGTTTATTTCCATGCGCTTGATAGGAATCGCACCGCCACCTATAGTGATGAATCTAGACGCTGCATCACGGCACTGCACTGAAAGTTATAAAGAGTCATGAGCGTGGCGAACACTGGTTTCCATTCTTCATCTAATAACTTATATATGCACTTTGTTTTTAAACACCTACATCCGGTTAGTGTGGCAGAAACACATGATACCCTGAATGAAATGGCGGATGGGGTCCGTTGAAGAAAGCTCAAATCTAGTAAATAAGCAATACTTCATTGAACAGCAGACTTAATTACGCGGGGGCGAATACAGGCCTACACAATGGCACAGATATGCGAATGCGTGCTCATGCTCACACAGTAGCTCCATACTGCTAACTGGGGTTTTTCTATACCTGATTTTCAGTGCAATCGACGAGCGATGATGGCGCTAGGCAACCCACTGAGCGAAGGAGAGCGCGCGCGCACAGGCACATCAAAAAAAGGGGGGGGGGAGGGGGCACAAGCGACATCGCGGCTTGAAGGCAAACAACGACAACCACCGACGACATCCTTTAATATGCGAGTCTGCAACAGCTCTCCAGTACGGCCACGAAGACGCCTCTCGAAGCAACTCGGGAAGGAGACCTGAAGCGGTTGGTGTAGTTCTTCAGAAGGGTGTTTGCTCCTGAGCTGTGAGACGGGTGCCGTAGGATAGTGGGAGGAGGGGAGGGGTTCGAGGGTTACGATAGCCATGGGACGTTCTCGCAGCCGGACATACGCGCCGTTCGGCACAGCACGACATCTCGCGACACGCAGCACACGTCGCCTACCGCGACGACGCGGTGGTCATCGCGCCGTGTCCCGCATCATGCACCGGCAGCTCCCGCTGATACTGCTACTGTTGCTGCTGCCCACAGCCGAGATGACGTGTCGCGATGTGCACTGCATGCACCCGTCTCTGCCGACGCTGCCCTATAGCTGCCTCGCTTGCGCCTCTTGCGGAAGCAGCACTCGGACCTGCCATCTAGATTGTCCGTCGCGTCTCGGCTCTGTCCCGATGTCGCGGTATATTGCCAGGCGACAGCGCACGTTGTGGGTGGTCCCCGTATCCCGACACCTGGTGGCACACATATGATATGCGCGCATTCGCGTGATGCGTGTAGAACACTCGTTTTTACTTATTTTTCCCCCCAGACGTGTCCCACCACTACCACCACCAACCGGGAATTTGGGGCAAGCGTGAGTCTGCATTTGTGACAGGTGATCGAATGCATATACTCCCTACGCCTACGCGTATGTTGTTAGTTGAAGCGCCTTAAGGTTGAGGCTTTTCCGTTGGCCTCGTGCGCCTTGGCCGCCACTGAAGGTGACGATGTTGATGATGATGAAGCATAAACGTGTTTCAGGCCAAACATTCGTTTTCTACCATCACGGCACAGCACATGCAAAGCACCCACTACAGGCCATGGCGATGACGCTGATGACGATGAAGATGATGACGATTATCGCGTTCAACAACAACTGGTCTTGTTGACTCTTTCTTTTAATTCTCGTAAATGAAATTAATTTTAATCTGTTACTAAACAAGAAATTCATGAAAACTATCCGGTTCTTGGCCAATCCCCCAGCGTGGGTATGAGCCACATCGTCAAGGGCCTTGTCTTGACTTGACTTAAGTGGTTTGTGCAGTAGACGACATCTCAATATGCTCTACGATGCTCTTCGTATGATTGGGAACAACCAGCAACCACCAGGACAACGTGCCCAGACCTCGTCTTTGCCAACTTAAGGCTAGATCCGATACCCACGAATCAGTAATAATGGAGGCAAAACAGGATGCCCTACTCAACTCAACGTATGCAGTTATGAAACATTGTATGTAACTGTACGCCGCTTGACACTCATTTACATACGTGAGTGGTCAATGCCACTGGAGATTTACGGTCACACCGCACGATTCCACTCCTTCGCCCACTCATCATCATTCACTTCGTGGATATGCCGTGATGTTCTGTGAATACGTGCAGGCCCATCGCAATGAAATTAGTGACGGGTATTATTGTACCCCAACTGTGTTCCTGACGCAATGCGTTAATGAAACAGTCTCGTAGAGATGCCACAAAAACAACGGCCATAGCACCCCGTCACTTCAGTTCGAATGGTAATCATCTTACATAAAGACATTCTAAAAAAAACGAACTATACCGCAGCCTATACGTATGGTATGGACGAAATAAAGACAAATATGGAGAAGTGGACTAGTCATGTATAAAGAGCTGCCCATCAAGGTGACTGAAACATATCTCAAGGATGGCGGGGAAGTATCCCCGATTAATCGCAAGATAAGGTTAGGAAGTTCCTACGCATGGGACAGAGTAAGCATGTAATGCAGGGATACGTCTATATCAAGGCAAGAAGTATGTAGATGCCTCACCAAACAAGAGAAGTAGCTATCGACGTGTACGGCACCAACAAAAGTAGTCTTCCACCCCACCCTAAAATTTTCACGTGGCGTCGTCACCATGGCTTCACGCAGCTTGACGCAACACGATGCCGTCATCGCATGAGATCATCTCTTGGTCATAAAAACATTGTAAAGCTATAACGTGCGCAAAGCATAGCATGCAATGCATCATGATCCTGGAGGCAGTTCGAAAAACTTTCGAAGAGGACAAGGAGGGAATGGGAGGAGGGGAACCAATACAATCAACTGAGAAGAAAAAGAATAAGACGGCTTTCGCCTTCAAGTTATCTTGGATAAATGCTCAAGAGACCCTGTGTGAGTTTTAGAGTTCTGCTGGCACAAGGCAGGGGTGAGGCAAATCGCATACAGACGCCCTTCTACTAGTAGAACGGATGAATAGTGGATATGGTCTGCGACTTACGTGGTCAGGCAGAATGAAAACAAAGATGGCTCTTGTCGATTACACATGGTCATGTGTCTCTTGAGACATATGTCAACGTAATATATGCAGTCGGGACCCTCGGGGGTATCAATAAACTAGAGACGTATATGCACTAATGAACTTCGTGTAAGCGCTGTAGGATTCCATGTGTAATGGAAACCATACGCAATGCTTTCTACAGTTAACCATCCTGCTGTCTACCGCTGTGCTGAACCAAATAAATTTCTGGTTTTCAGGGACGACAGAGCACCAGGATAATGCCCATGAGTTGTTTACTCTACAGACAAGTTGCTTGATGTCCTGCCAAGAAGGTTATAACAAAGAGCAAAGCTCTAAAACTATGTCGGCAAAACTTTCTTGGCGCGAGATTCCTAACCGTGCAAGCACATGGCGCTCACAACTTGATTGATATGTGGGGTTTAACGTGCCAAAATGACCATATTATGATGAGAGACGCCGTAGTGGAAGGCTCCGGAAATTTAGACCACTTGGGGTTCTTTAACGTGCACCCAAATCATAGCACACGGGCCTGCAGCATCTTTGCCTCCACTGAATTGAGTTTTATCACAACTGCATTGTAGGAGAGCAGGGACGTCGTGAAAATGCCGAGAACACTGTGTTTACAGAAAAACGAGTAACAATTTAGGTCATTATGCACCTTTCCACGGGAAGGCGTGAAGCTCTCCGTAAGACGACGTCCGCTGTGGACGTTCGTATGACCGCCGAAACTGGCTATTACACAGTTTTGAGCACAGCACTGGAACCAATACGACATTCGTTGATATGTGGCAACAAAACACCACAGCACAATATCTGGTTAACTTGTTACTCTTTACCAAATATTTGCGCAATGCGCTGTCGATCCTTCGGTAGATGGAGCTTCCTTGAAGAAGGCCATTCATAGATTACAGCTTCAAACTGAACTTTTGTATTTCAGGTAAGTAGGAGGTATGAATGAATGTTATTTCACTTCACGCATATATTGCGCAGTGTTAAGATTGGTGATAAAATGCGAAGGATTTAGTGCCAAGAATTAAGAGGTGCTTTCACCTTCTATCTATCTATCTATCTATCTATCTATCTATCTATCTATCTATCTATCTATCTATCTATCTATCTATCTATCTATCTATCTATCTATCTATCTATCTATCTATCTATCTATCTATCTATCTATCTATCTATCTATCTATCTATCTATCTATCTATCTATCTATCTATCTATCTATCTATCTATCTATCTATCTCATCTTTTTCTTCCTTCAACGTGGTGGTGGTGGTTAGAAGAAGAAGAACGCCCCTAATTTCTGCAGCAAGGTAGGGAGCACGGCGCAGCGTCTACCTTCAATGTTATATTTATCCAAACATCCACTGCAACCTGCTCTCTCATCATCTCCACGGTATCTTGGCCCATTGCAGTCACTTCCGGCGTTTTGCGAGTTCACGATGCATTTCGCAGTTTGCAGCCATAACACCGTGCGCAGCCGTTTTAACTACATGTAACACGCCAGCGAAGAGCTGCATGTGAACGCGAGAAGGTACTAGCATACCGGTATGTAGGAGCTCTTTTTATCAGCATAAGCAGCTGAAGGAATTACATAAATAGAATAAAAAAGGCGAAGTCAAGAACGATGACGCAAAAGAGAGCAACAACTGCTGTAAGGCGTGAGGGTAGTTAAAAAACACATAAGCTCGTCGAAAGAATGCCCGCTTCGAGCTCGAACAATGCGCACGCCGAGGACGCCCCTGCATGCGTGCGTGCCGCGTGTTTACCAGGGCCACCGAACGCGAAGG
The DNA here is from genome assembly GCF_043290135.1 of Rhipicephalus microplus. Lineage (NCBI taxonomy): Eukaryota > Metazoa > Arthropoda > Arachnida > Ixodida > Ixodidae > Rhipicephalus > Rhipicephalus microplus. The sequence continues at coordinate 99,861,282 of NC_134702.1, read as the reverse complement.
CGTTCGCGCTGTACACTAACGCGAGAGTTGCGGTTTAGCGCAAGCCGCGGTTCCGTTCCCGGTGCAGTTTACGACCGCTTCCCGCTGCGGTGGTGGCAGCGGTAATGCGGATGAGGCGAGAGAGAAAGCCCGAGGGTGCTGACAGCGTTCGGAGAACGCGGTCGTGCAAATGCGCGGGAGGTTCTTGTTAAAAGCTGCCCTGCTGTTCGCTTGCTCGCGCGAAGTGTGTGAACGATTGCTGAGCTGGTTTTGTCTTTGCCCTTTTTTTTTAAGAGCCCATGGGAGTGTGTATGTTTTATCGTCTTTCTTTTAATTCAGGTCGCTGCTTGAAGTGCGCATTCAGTAAGCGTGAACTTGCACAATGTGGGTTTTCGCGCGGTTTGACGACGGCGCCAACGCGGATGCTTATCGGTTCTCAGCCATTGCTTGCGGTTCCCGAGCGGCTGGAGGTCTGTCCCGTCGAGTGCGCTTTCCTGGAGAAAACTGCGCTTCTTGGAAAAGTCGTCATTCTGGAGCCTACATACGTTTGCAGCCTCTGTGTGTGCGTGTGTGTGTTTGTCTGTGGCACATTGCCGTATTCGAAAGCGAAGTGTTCTCACATAAGGTCTTGCCATTATCGCTCTGACTTATTTCTCAGTATATGACAGGTTGAACATTTAATTTGCATTGTGCGCTTCTTTCGTTTTTTTTTCGAGTGCAGGACTGTTATATATGGCCGAACAATGCTAGAAAAAATTTCAGTACTGTCAATACCCACTTTCACAGATGCAGCAGGTACATGACGATGATACATCTCGTCTGTATCTATGTAAACTGATAGCCAGAGGAAGTAATGTCCACTCAAGTAGCTCATAGTCCGTGTTCCGTGCATTGAGATGTTGTCAGCCTCACAACTATATTTTAGTCATGAACCTAGCACAAAATGATGAAGGACATGATGCTTGCACACATACTGGGGATAACGAAAGAATAAAGATGAGACTATTTCGACTAGAGACACAAATGTTTTGAAAGTCGTTCTTCTATTGAGCGCCCCTTCAAGGGACTAAATGATCGGAATGTAACAATTATATTGCAAATCACATGTGCGCAATCTTAAAAGGGGGCGCATTTTAAAATGTTGCTCTCAAGCACTGAAGCCTCACGCATTAGGGAGCTTTCGAATAGCGTACGCAAAGCTTGCAGGCTTTGCTGCCCTGGCGTTGGCGTTATTCACTAGGGGAGTCCGCAAGAGGTGAGTTTACGCCACACGCACAATTCGCAAGCGCAAAGCTTTGCGTATGCTGTTCTAAATTTCCCTATTTACCGCTACAGCGGGCGCATTTTTCTGCTTCTTTCGAAATATTTACTGTAAGTGCACGTGCTGCTTCCTGTAAATTCGAAGAGACGCTGAGATTGTCTCGGGAAGTGCAACATCGAACACTTTCAACAGCGCTTCGCCACGTTCTTTTCATAAATGCGTAGTAAAGCAACGAACTTCAAAGGTGTACAATCCCTGTGCAATAAATATACGTCGCCAAGAGCGTAATTCATTTAACAAAGTAGACACCGACGTATCTGCTCCCCAGGTTTTCTGGATCGAATTGGGCGCGTCTATGTACGAGTGCATGCTTGGAGGCACTTGGCGTAGGCAAAAAAGTTCTACGGTCATCGTTGTGCTTTCCCTCCCAACCTTTACACTGAGTGCTGTCCGAAACGCAGGAATGGTGATTTAAGAACTCTAAGGAATGAAGTGTAATTTGAATCGTTTGTTGTTGAGAGAGGCACATTTACTATTTTCGGGAGTAGAGAGATATATATAATTCCCTTTAGGGAGTGACGTTGACTCTCTTTAATGATTTGGTAGATTCTTTGAAGAGAGTTATACATGTGGGAGAATGAGACACATGTGGAGCGAAAACAAACAAGTGTACAGACAGACAGACAGACAGACAGACAGACAGACAGACAGACAGACAGACAGACAGACAGAGAGACAGACAGAGAGACAGACAGACAGACAGACAGACAGACAGACAGACAGACAGACAGACAGACCAAAATTATTGCGTCAAAGGTCCCCAAGAAAGAATATGGTCTTTAAAGAAAAAGAGTCGGGAGGCACCTGTTTTTCTTTTTTTCTAAAGTGTGGACGAATCAGCGGCGTGACGGCGTATTCACAGCGCGTTCATACAGTGTCGCAGCAATTCTTGGGGAAGCTCCCCGATACGTGGACCCACGATGCATAACCACACGCTTTGCTCTTGAGACTTTTCTGCCCAGCGAATACACATGGGGTTCGTACAGGATCGCCACGGGTAGGCGTGCTATAACAAGTGCATGCGGTTCGGTAATGCGCTGAGGCACACATTTGGGGTCGCGAGTCATGGCGGCAGACACGGCCTGTTTGACTCATGGTTTGCACTACGGCTTACACGCGGCGCTGTCATCACTTGCGTTTGCCTCGGGCACCCTTTCTCACTGGGTGCACATATGGGCTTGCATGTATCTGGGCGTATCCGTGGCTGCGATGGATGTAGGTGCAAATGGGATAAATAAATTACAATTTAATTATGGACATCCCTGCAGGCACGTGCGTCTGAAGTTGACATATAACACATGTGTCGCAGTGTGCAGTGTCACTAACGCTCGATGTAACGCACAAGAGTATCAAACTTTCAGGCGCAGAAGTGAGAGATGTAGCGGGAATCACATTGTGAATCATGCATGCGTGATGGGCGTCACGCGACGTATACCTGTAGAATATTCATTACATAGCATATAAGTTAGGCCCACAATACGTATCGTTGTGACACACGAAACAGACATGACGTTACGCATCGGTATAGAAACAGTGGTTAACGATTCAGGGTTCTTGTTACTCTACTATGGGAGGGCATAAAGCCGTCTCGTGGCCCTTATGCAGGAGACAACATAAAAGTGTCGGTAATGGGATGTATACGTCAACGTGTCGATTAACAACACGGCGTTACGTCTTTGTCTCTGTGCTTACCAACGGGCCACTTTGCTGTATCCTTATACTAAACTCAGGTTACCATTGTAACTATGATTAGGGATCCAAATGTGGCTAGTTGCACAAAAAAGTACACTGCGAGCAGTCTTGCTGACTAAGTCTTGCAATCGCTGCTTGTAAACGCCTCTCATAGACAATGACCTCTATTTAGAAATGCATTGTGTGAATGGGAAGCTACAGCTGCACTAGCTGCTTTGAAACAGTGCTATAGCCATAATAGACATCTTACTACAAGCCTCGCAAGAGAGCGTCTATTTGTAGGATGGCAAGTTGGACCAGTTGGATAACGTTTATAACTGAAAATTTTTGTTGAAGCGCACCAAACGAACGGAAGAGGCTGACAGGGAGAAAGCTTGCTATCACAACTGCAGTTTTATTAGTCAGAAAAAAAAGGAATTTAAAGCGGTTACATGACTTATTGCGCATGTGCAACAGATCAGGGTGCAGCGAAAAACCACTCGCGTCAGGATTACGAAATCGTTCGTGTTAGCTGTCACTTATTAGATTTCTCAAGCACTACGTGTGGAGATACGCGTACTTTCCTTTATCATGAAGCACAATCGTGGCTTGGCTAACACAGCCATGTCCCCTCTTTCGGATGTGGTATAATTTCACTATCTCGTGCACGTTTCAGCTGATCCGTATGCCGAAATGACATTTCTGTTTCTTTACACAGGGTAACATCCGCAGTCTTTGCAGTGATCTGCGTGATGAGTATTGCCTGATGCCTTAACAGATGCGTGGCGGTCGTTCTCGCATCTTTCTGATTGGGCGATGTAAACTTTTCCACGAGAAAAAGGTGTCATATATACTCCCTTTACGCACTTTCCGTACATGCTTCGGTGTTTTACGGAGTATAGGCTTTTGATCCTAAGATCGAGTCGGTGGGAGATTTCTCCTGTGCGTTGTTGAACAATAAAAAATTCACAGCGTGCGCGTTAACTAAAGGCCGAATTCTCCTGTCTCTCATTCCCCCTTGGCAGCCATTGGCATGTACAGTACTCACTGATTGAAACAGGACACTCGGAGCGTGTGGCCGACTGTGCATGTGCCACTGCTCGTGGGTGCTCGTGGAACCAATGTGTTGCATTGCGGTAGAAAGCGAGGCAAAGAACACCTACGGAGTAAAATTACTCCTTCCGGTCACTAAATTGTCGGCCTGTAGTTCACCATGTGTACACTGCCAGGGGGGGGGGGGGGAGGGCGGGGTGCTGAAAGGCTCACGTACATTCACATGCCTGTCGACCGAACTGGCTTGCCGCTGCGCATCAGTTTTATTGCCACACCAGCAGATTACCACCTTGTTCTGCAGGCGATGTGGTACGCATGCTGTGCAAGCAAGACATAGGATTCAGTTGGAGATTGCGCTTTGCGTGCGTTCGTAAGACATGATAAACATGTTCACAAATACATGGAAAGTTTACTTCTGGTTACTGTCCCGACAAGAAAGAAAATGAGTGCCAGGCTTGCCTTCATGCAACATGGAAATATCATGTATTATTGTGGTTAGTGCAAACTTTTGCCTACTATTCTATAAAAAGCAGAAGCTCTCAAGTTCTTCCATGGCCGACAGCTCTTAATGCTTGCCACGCAGAAGAGCCAAACGCACTATTGGCTGCATGGGGCGAAACAACAAAATACCAAGTCATTGTTTTGATGCTAGACGGAAGCAGGCCCGTGTCTGCTGCTTTTCTTTTGTGTCGTGAAAGAAAGCCTGACAAAGTTTATATGCTTTTCTGCAGCCATTTTAGTTTACCGGTGCATTTCAGGCGCGACATCTTAGCGGTATCCAATTTTTTAATTGCGCAGCCTAAGTTCCCTATCGCCGAAGGGTGCCGATCGAGAGCGTCGTGTGCTTGGGCCACAACATAAGTGGTTCGCACCGTCCACTCAATTCGGGCTGCATGCATGCAAAGGCGTGCGAGCCTTGCAGCGCCACGCTGGCAGTGTGCACATGGTGAACTGCTGGCCGAATATTAGGCGACCGGATGGAGTAAGCCTGCTCCGTGGCTGTTCTCGCCGTCACTCTATACCACAATGCAACACCCTGGTTCCGTGAACACCCATGAGCGGCGGCACATGCAGCCACGCGCTGCGAGTGTCCTATTTCAATCCGTGAGTACTGTACATTGAGCACTATCTGACAAGAAAGGGTTGCTACGTTATACACGCTAGGCGTAACCTCTTTGGTTTTAGAAAGGTTTAGCGAGCGTTGGGCCGCAGTGCCATGAATACAGTGAAGTAGTATATACCATGAAGTCGAGGTGGTTAAAGGTGGGAAGTAGACACGAAGTGCAAGCCGTAAGAAAGTGTGCATGTGCCTCCTCTCGTTCAGTCCTTGGAATGTCCGCTGGATGGCGGTGCTTCTATAAGAGGAATATATGATGAAAAGATGCGAGATGGTGGTACTTGGAGTGTTAAATAGGTGGACGAACGGACACACAGACATATGCATGGACGGACGCATGGATGGCTGCACGGACAGATGGACGCGTGGACGGATGCAGGGGCGCATGCATGGACGAACGCAGGGATGGACGCACGGATAAACGTGCGGACGCACGAACAGACGCACGCAAGGATGGACGGATGGACGCATGGACGGTCACACAGACGGACGCATGGACGGACGGAAGCAAGAACGAATGGACGGATGGATGCTTCGCACCACTCTCCACCATTTACACCGTGGATATGCTGCCATTTTTTTTCTTCCCAGTCACTGTTCTGACCCCCCCCCCCCCCGTCCCCCCCAACTACCTGTGAAAACTTCATGCAAAACGTTTCTATGCTCAGCGTGGAGTGTGCAAACAAAAGGGGGGTGGGGATGGCTCATCGAACATGGAGCGACAACACATGTCCACTTCCGTATACATTCTGAAGAAGGTGAGCTAACTTGCAACCAGCCGAATAGCCAAATTTCACGATGGCTGCTGCCACCTCGCGAGCCAGCTGGTTGCTTTTGTGATCGAATTGCTTAAAAAGGGGGCTTAATGCTCCGTCTTTAAGTGCTCTTATTTCGGCAGCCAATGAGGGCATTGGCGGAAGAGGTGGCACAACATGTCTAGAGCTGCTGAAGGAGTGCCGCGAGCAGAAACAGCGGTCTTCTACAACAAGACTACCAAAGAAGTGCAGACTTACCGTACGATTGCGACGAGAGAAGCAACCTGTGTGCTGTTCCCTTTCGTGTTTAGTATACACAGTGAAATATTTGAAAGTCTTTTTTTGGAGACCTGCTTCCGTCGTAATACGTGCATGGACGTAATGGGCGTTTGCGCACGTGCCAAAAACGCCTGCTGTAATCATGCGGTGGCTGGTTTCGACCACGTGCAGCCCTTTTAAATAAGTTAACGCGCCAGCGGTTCCTTCGTTATATGCGCCACGGATAAAAAAACGCATTTGCACATGTGTGGGCAAAATATACGCTGGGTGAAACATACACTCGACAAAAGCATGTCGAGCGGTAGCAGTGACCATACAATTTCCTATAAAATACACTAGAGAGATCATTAGCGCTAGTGTCTCTGGGAGCTGCGACGCATGATGCTTCAACAGCGTAGGAATGGTGACAGCACACGGCTTTGTCTGAAGCTCGCTCTTTAGACTCCGTTAGGCTCCATGTGGCCTGAATTCATTTTTCTGGAAGACCAAGTTCAGTGAACTTACAGCAGTCACACTTCACCACCTTGGCCTTTTTGGGCTCATCAATTCAGATCGGCTGAGAAAGTTCACAGTGGGTCATTCTTTTATTGTAAATACAACAATGAACAAAGCCAGCAAGCTCGAAGACGAGGCAAATCCGTGTACTACCTGTCATTACCATGGTGGCTGAACAATTCCAGCGATATATAGTTCCCTGCAAATATTGTTGGAAACCCCATGGCAGCCAACACCGCAGAAACCATGAAGTGGTAGTGCAGCATGTGACAAGCGAAGCCACGCTGTTACCCATTTCTCCCTTGTATTTCCGATGCGGAAATCACGTAACGAGTCGCACTTTCCAGATAAGCTACCGCCACCGCGCGGAATTTTTCGGAAGCCAGAAGAAAGTGATGGTAGGTTGGTGCGGGCGCGCCGTAGTCGTGCAGCGCCATGGCGAAAAACGGGCTACGAGCTAATAGCAATCGCATGTGTAGCGTTCCTATCGCTTAAATCACCCCTGTTCTACTGCGTCCGTGTCACTCGACAACATTGAACGATTGTTTCGCAGCTAAGCCGGTGCGAGGAACCACACATCTGGTCATAAACGCACATGTGACGATCTGTTTACACCAGCGTTACCGCTGTTCGCTTCCAATTCTCGCATAGCGTTCAGAGTTTGCAAAACGTGACCAGCGATAAACTCTACCTCTCCTTCGACAATACAATTCTGTGTTTAGCGCTTAGAGGTACCAGTGGTCCCAGAGCCGCCTTAATCTTGAGACACGCACCTACTCTATAGGGTAGCCTCCATCACCTCTCGACTCGCCATATTGAAACGCTCTCCGCGCCACCTACAGGTGCTGGAAAGTGCGGATAGTTGAAGCCTCGAGGCGCGGGCACCCGCCTCATGGCCCTTGTTGACCGAAGGACAGGGGTGCGTGGTAGATAAATGAACTGGTACTGCGCACGTCCGTTGCTATGGCAACGCACGTGCGAGGCGCGAGAGAAGCGAATTGATGTCGGTTAAACGTCAAGGTCAAACACATGAACAAAGTCGTTTTTTCGGTTTGTACAGCGAGGTGAGCGTTCCAACGTGGGCTTGTTGGTGAATAATATGGTGTCATCTATTGGCAGATTCGGAGCAGTTCCGGTGATACTTTTTCGGCTCCGTATGGAGCAAGTCTCTTTCATTGGCATATTCAGAGGGCTCCCTGTAAGTTTCATTGGCAGATCCGGAGCAGCTTCGTCGCGAGATCCACTCCACGGAGCAACTTTTTCTGCTCCGCGAAAATTGGCGCATTCCACCGTAAGCCGCACGCGTGCCGTGGCGTGAAACGGGGCTTATTTTTAGGTGTGCCAATGGATGGCGCTCGCGTCGGTTGCGCCTCGCGTCGGAGCTCATGTTTGGCTAGCGTAGCGATGCTGTGTGCAGCATGCCCACTCAAGCAAGAAGAGAGACGCGCTTATCGCGTTCCATTGTGACCCTGCCATTTGCTCCAAAGGGAGCACGTGTGTTCCATTGATGGATTGCCTCCTGTTGCCCTCTACCACAGTGGAGTGCTGCGTTGCAGAGTTCGTCGGCCACTCCGAATCCGCCAATCGATGACACCAATAGAGAGTTTGAGAATTGGGGCCCCAAGGAGCTTCGAAACCAGCTTGCGACCTGCCCGGGCGCATGCGCAGAACCCAAGCCCATCTTGGGCTTTGCGTTCATGTTTACCCAAGGCCCCAAAATCGAAAACTATCATGGGCCCCCAAGTCGTCTTGGGTCGCCAGTGAGATGAAGCAGAAGCAGCGCGAGCCACGTCGTATATATGGCCCACTTCTCGCAATAATTTTGATTTGGCCACGCACCCCGTGCTCTTGACCCAACGCAGCCTGAGTTTGACCCAATTGTCAAACTCTCTACTTAGTGTTCAAATTACAACAGCTCTGATGTAGCGCGCACAGAGTTTTTCACAATCATACCTAGGAGAAAATCTGGCGCTAGTAAGCTGCTAGATGCAAGGGAATGACGGGATATGTGAGCTTCGAACTTGACTCGGATTTGTGTACCTCGAAAAGACGTCTGGCTTCACGTTAAAGTGATTGATTTCTTGCTAAAAGAGCACGTAATAAGCTATTTATTTTGTCGTTGCACAGAAACATGTTTTATTTAGCACTAAAACAGTCTACGTTGATGTACATTTTTACGATGCGTAAGAAGTAACCAACAGCCGCTAAACTTGGCGGGCAGACGACAAAGCGAGCGTTCTTTCCATCACGTTTATGTCGTCTGTTTCTTTGGCGTTTAGTTGTGCCATCAAGGTGAGTGGACCTTTATTTCAGAATATATTACGTGTTAATCAGCTCCGCTTATACAAGTTTTGTTAATGAGAAGCTTTATTTACGCCGTCGTATTCGCTTTTGAGCTGAAGCCTCGCTCAACACCAGTAGACGCAAACCTCTCAGACACATATACCGCCATTCCCACCGCTCCATCATCACCCCTTAAGAAATTCGCCTAGATGGTCGCGCCACACTTTCCTCTAGGCATTTGTGAGAAACTCTATGGTAGCGCAAAAAGACACGCGGACACGAAAAGGCGCAAAAGGACCCCACAAAACGCTACTAGCAACAAAATGTTTATTCTCAAAACTGAGACCGCTTATGTACTATCATCGCTAGGTAAACCGTTGAACGCGTGGGATCACTCAGAACATGCTTGAAAACAACCGAATTGGCTCAAGAAGTTCACAGTGGTGCATTCTTTTATTGATTTATTGATATGTGGGGTTTAACGTCCCAAAACCACCATATGATTACCGAGAGACGCTATAGTGAAGGGCTCCGGAAAGTTTGACCACCTGGGTTTCTTTAACGTGCAACAACATCTGAGCACATGGGCCTACGACATTCCCGCCTCCATCGGAAATGCAGCCACCGCAACAGGGATTCGATCCCGTGACCTGCGGGTCAGCAGCCGAGTACCTTAGCCACTAGACCACCGTGGTGGGGCGTGCATTCTTTTATTCGAAACACAACAATAAAGAAAGCCATAAGGGCGTTCGATAAGCCCGCAAGCATGTGTATAAACGACACGACAAGGATAGTATTTCCACGTGCGTTTTTTGTGTCAGTTTTGCTGTATTCGATGGCCTTCAAAGAAGACATTGAGCTGCTAGTTAGTCGACTCACGCTGCGGTGAAATCGTGGCGTTGGATCTCGGCTGAGTCGGTTTGTTCCTTCTGCACGGTGTCGTCAGGCCTTCCTGAGGTCCGGATGTACACCGTCAACCGAGTGCCATTCAGCTTGCGGTGTGTTTTTCAGACCTCGTTGAGGCGTCGCCGTCAGTGAAGGATATCTTCAGCACTTCGCCGTACAGCAATCACACCTGCATCGGTTGCTGCCCTTAGCTTTCCTGGTAAGGGCTTGGAGATCGGCCGCCGAGCAGAGCCGGCGTGATGCCTGCGATGTGGCGACATGCACTGGCTTGACGACGGTGATGGGGATGGCCGTCGGTGTGTCCACTGCACTCCTTACAGGTATAGTACCCTTGCAGCCCGTCGTCGTGTCTCTTCCTTAAAGTTTATGTTTCTTTTGTATCACAACGGTTTAAACATAGATAAAGACAACTATATAAAGCCGCCTAACCATCACCCCCTTCGTACCAACCACAATAAGTGCATCAGACCATTCATGTCACGCTGTGACACTTTTAAATATACATTCTTCCTGTCAGCAGTGAAAGAGTGAACAAATTGCCACGTGAATGCGTTAATCTTTCCTCTGCAGGTACATTCGTTCGGAATGTAGAAAGCCTGTTTTATGAAGACTAAAAGCAACTTTTGTTTTTTGATGTTTGTGAGCGCTTCCGAACACACTGATCACTGTACCCCCTGCTGATACCTCGATGTTTTGTGACCTGTCCATGATTTTGTACAATTGCTTTCATCGTTGAAGTTTTATTTTCATCATCTTGTGATTCTGATTCTTCCGCTATGTGCGATATTGCCTGGTTTGTACGCGACTGTGTATACTTGCTCGCCCACCCAGTAAGAGCCTGAGAAAGGCTTACAGTATTAAATAAATAAATAAAAATAAAATAAAATAGTCGGCGATGTCCAGTGGTCGTTCATTCCTCTGTGGACGCGGTGCGTTGATGGCGGAACTGGTGGTGGCAGCGGCGGTAGGCAGCTTCTTCGCAGTGGTAGCTAAGTTCTTCGTTGAAGACACAGTCCTGCGTAATGACACTCCAGAGGTCGTTGTCCCTAGCAGAGGTACGTCTTTTACAGCGGAGACAAGTAAGGCGATATTGAGATACACCTAAGCCATCGGACCACCACCTACCCATAAAAATGGTCTCACTGAGCGTCTAAACAAGACCATCACCGACACACTGGCCGTGTACGTAGACGTTGAGCACAAGACATGTGATGCCATTCTTCTGCACGTGACCATCGCATACAACACGACAGTGGAGCCTTGCACTGCTCGTAGTCCTTGATTATATAACATTCGAGGGGCTTCACAGAAAACTTGTGCTATACCCGTCTATAGTCTGTGCTAGGCTTAACAAAATGAAAGTGAACCTGCTACATACAGAAAACGCAGCTTCTCGAATAAAAGCCTAATTGTGGATGCATGTGAGATGCGCTGAACTTTGTCGCACGTCCACCAAATGTAAACATTTTATGCAAGCGACAGCATTGGTAATGCAGTGTTTTTGCAGAAGGTGGCGTTATACATCCTGACAAAACGGCAACAGCGGACTATCTAAACTCGGTGACTAGGTTAATTCTTGTGATCGCTTTGCGTGCGCACGGTGGCCAGTCTTAACTGAAGACGCTTACTGTGCATGTTAGGCGCATGAAGCTAGCCCACAACTTCTCAGCCCGCGTATCTAAGTGCATATATGACCATGGACTTCTTGAGCACCAAGATACGACAAATCATCGTAGATCTACTCTCACGCACTTCGATAAATAGCCCTAAGTGAACCCATCTCACACAGTGCTGCGCAGCTGTTGGCAGCAGCTAATGCCCGTTTTCTCCCGATTCGAAAAGTGTTTGTTGGTGGTGTGCCTGTGATGACCTCTGGTGCACGATGCGTAGATTTATCGCATTAAATGTCCACAGACACAAACTTTAAGAGACAATCTATGAAGCGGCATCTACATTTGAAATTTGCCCCATGTGGCCGCACGCAAATACACGCACTTTAGCACCAAACGAACGAACAAACAAAGGAAAAAACCTAACTCTTCGGGTCCAAGCGAATGGGGTGTCTGGTGCGTCCCGTCTACCCAGCGATCTGCCTCCGCGATTCATCTCCACAGCCGTTGTTTTCGCGTGCGCCATGTATGAGCCTACGAACGTCTGTTCTACACAACGCAGTCTCCCATTCCGCAGTTGACGGGCAAAACTCGTTCTTCCATCGCCCCGCTTCCGTGTCCGCGCGCTCGAGCTTACATGCAATGCATTCGTGGCCAATAATAACCCCGCGTGTCTACGAGCGTGCGCTCTCCAGAGGGCGCCACCCACCACCGGATTTCCTCCTCTTGTTCATCATCGCAATCGTGGGGGCGCGCTCAGCGACGAGTGAACGGGCTGGTGCGTGTATACGCTCTGCATACGCAATACTACGGGCGAAAACAACAGTCGGCTGTACATGAGCGTACACTCGGAAACTGCGCAGACGAAGAAGACGAGACGTTAGAGAACGCACGCTGGACGGTGCAGACTCGCGAGTACTGAATCAGGGCCCCCATCTTGACGCAGGCAGCAGTCAGGCATCAATCAAGCTGGGCAGCGAGCCCAGCAAAACGCTAGACCCGATTATGCAGGCGAACGAAAACGACGGTTCGTGCTCGCTCGTTGCACGGCCAGCGGAGTTCGCGGGAGGCCAGAAATTTTGGCTCCGAACGAAGCGTTGCCCCCCGTGCGGCCCTCTCTCCTTTTTCGCGAGTAGCCACAGAGTTGGGGTGTGTATACTTCCTTGTCGAAGGACGCAGTTTGCAAAACATTACGGTCGCAAAACGTAGGGGAGGAGCTTGTCTCTCGTCCGTTAACTTCCCGAGGAGAGTACATAGAGGAGAGTACAGTGCGTGATTATTTCAGAGGGACAAGTACAATCAATTAGACCGAATTTAATAATTGTAACAAATTACATGTTTAGGCATTCTAATAATTGGTTCATTACTGTTTTACCCAGTGACGATAACTGCGATTCAATTACATATGGTCGTAATCAATCACACAGCACCAATTATTCCTCTGTATACAAGCTAAGTTTCAACATTTGACGAAGCTTGACATTTCCATAGTACGAGCATGCCGTAGTCGGAACCAGGTACTCTCATAGATACGCATGCTTCAGCATGCAAAGCTGGGCTCTCTTTCCTCCAGTAAAATGACGCATACTGGCAGAACAAAAAAAAATAAGACAGCTTAGTGCAAGTGGTTCCAAGCCTAAAGAAAGTCCTTAGCTGGGAAGCCTCCTTTGTTCCTCGTCAGTTTTCTCTTTCTTTTCTACTTTTGTTGATTCTCGCACTCTTTAACAATTTTGACGGTTTTTGTCTTTGTTTCTACTTATTCCTAACATTATTACTTTCAAGTTTCCCGCATTGTTTCTGTCTCTTTCCATTTCTCGCTTGCTTCCTCTTTCAAATTTTATGCATGGTTCCTGTTGTCGTGTTCCCCTATCCATAGTAGTATTGTTCACACCTTTAACCTCTACTTTCGGTCATCTTTCACTCCCCCTTCCCCTTTCTCCAGCACAGGGTAGCCAGCCGTGCCGAGAGCTGGCTGACCTCCCTGTCCTCTTTGCCTTCCTCCTCCTGCTCCTCTTCTAAACTTAACATCATCACCAAGGCACCCGAAAAAAAAAACACGAGGAAGACGACTTCTCTTTTACGCGAGCGTGCACTCAATATACTAGAGCTGGATATGCTATAAGTGCGATCGCAGGACATGCAGAATACAATAGCCCAGTTCCCTAAACTGCTCCGCACCTAAAAAAAAGCACATAACACGGCCACAGCTGACGGAAAACAACAGTTGAAATTTGAGTCTTATTTTTTTTCGCTTCTGTAATCCAGAAAAGCGCTCCGCACTTTTTTCGTCGTAATAAAGGGCGCCCGCTGGGCTTTTTGCGGGGGAATACATACTCAAAAAGTGGGGAGCGGGGGAAGGGATTTACCAGTACAGGCAGCCTTTCTTTCACTGACATCACATGACCAGACAGATAATGCACTATGTGTAAGGTGCACAGTTTCCTGGTAATCCTGAAGGTCGCTTCAGATGGATATGCAGGTTCAGAGATGCTGATCAAGCTGTCTCGTATACTACAGCTGCATATAGAAAACATGTAGAGGCTTCATAAGTGAACAACTAGCAGTTATTTACTTCATTATAGTGCCTATTGCTGAAGAGAATCACTTTCGTGTAGACACCACCATGTTCGACGATTGTTCGCCGCGTTTCGGGACCAACGTGCAAAGTGCTTTATGTGTAAGGCTCCTTATGGTCGAGCAATGTCCGCCGTCCGTCGTGAGGCGTCATGACGACAACGATGACGCTGACAAACAAGCGCGTTCCAGACAACCCATCATTTTTCTGCCATCACGGCACAGCACACGCAAGGCACCCACTAAACGCCATGACGATGACGATGAAGATCACGGCGAGGATGATCATGCAGAAGGACTGGCTCGTACAATATATGAGGTCTCGATATGCTCTGCGGTGCCTTTCGTATACGACTGGAAACAACCAACCACCACCACGGGAATGTGCAAAGACCTTGTCTTTGCAATATCAAGGCTAGATCCGATACCACTAATCACTAATAATGAAGGCAAAACAAAACTCACAAGTCAACACAACATAACATTCATGACCAATACACCTTTTATACAGGACGTTTCAAGAAATGTGTCCACTATTATGGAAAAAATACATAAAGTAAGCATCTGCAGGCTACCTGTGGAGGCCCCGTTAATGTAGCAGAAGGCATCTTTGTATGCGTAAAAGATACTTATGGAAGTAATTATAGAAATTAACACAAGTAATTTTTTGACAAGTGGAAATAAGCGGTGGAGTTAAGCGAGCAAACTCAGGTCCTTCCGGCGATTAGGCCATATATCTACAGCGTTTTTTAAATTGCTGAAAGCAGCCACTGGTAATTTCCATGAGGTGATGAAATATGACTAATTTAGCAAGTGAAACCAAAACCGACGCACCGAACAGTGCATCTACCAATCACTTCGAAAGACAACCTCAGTGACCGCACTGTCTTTCTCGCAGTTATTAGCCTTTAATCTACATACTTCGGTTTGTCGCAGCGTTTTCCTGCCGCATGCCCCTTTATCGACGCTCGCTTATCCTCCTCCTCCAATAAGAGAAAAATAGTGCCGCCACTGAGGGCGTTTGCGAAGCGTTTCTGATAACATCGAACGTGCACACTGCTGCGCCCACTGATCATCGTTCACTTGGTGGATAAGCCATAATTTTTAGGAGCTTCGCCTCTAAGAGTGTCCAATACTTATGAAACCTCACTGCAGCAGTTCACTTTGTCTTACATTCACGGCTACGCGTGAGTATTACATAACTCCCGCATTCTACGTGGCTCACCCTCTCACTGAACTGACACATTAAGTGGCCCTTCAGTTCCCTGTGCAGCCTTCTTGTTCAGCTAAATTAGCATAAAAACAAAGGACAGGTTAAAAGGCACATTGTTGCGCATTTTCGGGAAAGTTACTTCAGTGTACTGCTACAGCCTTACGAATTCTTTGTCATGAAACAGGCCCACAGTACTACCAGCAAGGATATATACTGTAGCGGCATAATCATTTTAAATATGCTGCCGCCCAAGTTGTGCCACGGCGTCATGCACCCGATAGCATCCAATGCACTGCCTCCCTGAATTCACGGCAATCACGCTTTGTACTGCACGGCCTTGAACCGGATGGTTATGTAGAGGTTATAGCTTCTCCGTATACTTGTAACACGTATATATAGTGTTATAGAAAACCATTTCACTTGCGAGTTATGAACGATCTCTATGAAAGAAAAATAAAATATTCTATATACAGCAAACCTGTTTAAGCCGGAAGTTGGGCCTTTATGTGTTGGCTGAAAAACCTCGCCAATGGCCGACGTCACGATGCGTCGCCTATAGCGACGCGTGATGACTCACGGTGAGGTGATCACTTCTTTATTTCTAAGCTCCTCCAAATTTTCGCACATCAAAGAAAAGAAATGAGCAAGAGGATACCAGCCCCCCGCCACGGTGGTCTAGTGGCTAAGGTACTCGGCTACCGACCCGCAGGTCGCGGGATCGATTCCCGGCTGCGGCGGCTGCATTTCCGATGGAGGCGGAAATGTTAGAGGCCCGTGTACTCAGATTTGGGTGCACGTTAAAGAACCCCAGGTGGTCGAAATTTCCGGAGCCCTCCACTACGGCGTCTCTCATAATCAAATGGTGGTTTTGGACGTTAAACCCCACAAATCAATCAATCATCAAATCAAGAGGATACCAGCAGAGAGGTGTAGAGGTGAGAAGAAATAATTAAAACAAAGTACAACTTTTTGGCGAGACCCACGGTCCAAACTAGGTTGCTATTGGGCCACGCTAGCCGCGAACAAGCATTTATAGGAACCATGCCATTGCTTTGCTACGCACTATCTAACGGGATAGAAAGAGGGAAAAAAACAGAAAGAGGAAAGAGACAGAAATAAACAGACATATAGAAAGAGAACAGAAGCACTTCATATGCCACGTCTACCACAGTATGGCAGGGAGATTGGAATGGAAGTGAGGGGTAGGAGGAGAGAGTAAAGACAGAACACCGATGTATACACTCAGCTTAGCACATGGAGGAAGAGAAAGAAAGGGGAGAGAGTGACGTTATGCGGGCAGCCTTGGCAAGCCGTGTCGTTTTGAAGCCAGCATTGTCGGCCCAACACGTGACTTTTTGCGCAAAATCACGCCAGTAATGAGACTTGCCGATACTTCGGAGTATGGCGCCCGGTAGCTTTCAATCGAAACGCGCTGGTTCGGTGCAGACCAGCCGGCTTACACAGGTGGTTCAAAGGCGGAAGAGCACTGTGAGTACTAATACCTATATACCTCAAGTTCGGACTTTTTCGTCACGTGTTGGGCCGACAAGGTGGGCTTCACTCACGTGACGTAATGCTCTTTCCTTCATTTTCTTCCTCCACGGCTTAGCAAGAAGATGGGAAAGAGGATAGAGGGGGAGAAGGAAAGGAGAGAGTAAAGCATATCTTCGTATACTACAGTGTATCAAGGAGATGGGAAAGGAAAGTGGGGTGAAGAAAAGAGGGGAAGGTAAAGCTTAGCATATCTATCTACACTATACTGTATGTAAAGTGGGTCGGAAAATGAATAGAGAGCATGCTCCCTTAGACGGACGTTGAGGCAACGTTCCATTCCTTTTTGTCCTTTTAGTGCGCTGATCGTGATGAGTGCTACAAATAATAGCTACGTTGCCCTAAAGAACCGCACTTTTCTAGTGTATATAGTGTAACTCTTTGATACAACGAACGGGTTTACATTATTATGACCGGTATATCGAAGTATTACTAAAAGCTCCGCCATGGCCGTCTAGTGGCTAAGGTACTTGGCTGCTCACCTGCAGGTCGGGGGATCAAACCCCGGCTGGGGCGGCTGCATTTTCGATGGAGGCGGAAATGCTGTAGGCCCGTGTGTTCAGATTCGGGTGCACGAGAAATAAGCTCAATGTACAGCCTTTGGCATGTACACTGAGCACTATCTGAGAAGAAATGGTTGCTACGTTATACTCGCTGGGTGTAACCTCCTTAGTTTTAGATAGCTTTAGCGAGCGTTTAGCCGCAGTGCCATGAATACAATGAACTAGTATATACCATGAATGAACTTGAGGAGGTTAAAAGTGGGAAAGAGATGCGAAGCGCAAGCCGTAAGAAAGTAGAAGCCGAATTCTCCTGTCTCTCATTTCCCATTAGCAGCCATTGGTATGTAGATTGAGCACTAGCTGGCAGGAAATGGTTGCTACGTTATACTCGCTGGGCGTAACCTCCTTGGTTTTAGAAAGGTTTAGCGAGCATTGGGCTGCAGTGCAATGTATACAGTGAACTAGTATATACCATGAACTCGAGGTGGTTAAAGGTGGGAAGTAGATCCGAAGCGCAAGCCATAAGAAAGTGTGCGTGTGCCACCTCTCGTTTAGTCCTTGGAATGTCCGCTGGATGGCGGTGCTTCTATAGATGTTTTCAAAACCATCTCCCTTGGCGCCGTCATAGTCCTCTTAGGGCTGTGCAAATTGGCGTCTCCCCTCAAAAATACATTGACAAGGCTGCACTCTTAGCGTTCGTACTCCCACGCGCAGCCCATCATGGCGTTGTTTTTTCCCTCTGTGAAAAGGTGAATATGGGGAATATATCATGAAAAGATGAGAGATGGTATTACTTGGAGTGTTGAATAGATGGTCGAACGGACACACAGACAGATGCATAGATGGACGCATGAACGTATGCAGGGGCGGATGCATGGACGAACGCAGGGACGGACGCACGAACAGATGCGCGCACGTATGGGCGGATGGACGCATGAACGGTCACACAGACGGGCGCATGAACGGACGGAAGCAAGAACGAATGGACAGACGAATGCTTCGCCCCACTCTGCATCATACGCTCCGTGGATATGCTGCTAACTTCTATTAAGATCCTCTGCTGTACCCATCTGCGAATACTTATCTAACAAATTCAGCAAAGCTACACCGCTTGTACTGCGCCAACTATTATGTGGGCGTAGCGCACGTTTCAATTCCGATTACACTATGTGCGCTCATTTCGAGATCAACACAACCTCGGAAGAACCCGCCTAGCTACAGCATATATCTCCACTTGGTGACCGCTGTTCTTGACAGCCCTGTGGCATCTACAGAACAAACGTGCATGCCTTCTACAACGCCAAGAAATCGTACTTAGGTTTACTGATTATTCTGACTTCGTCTTGCTGAAATAAATGCTGCTTTATTTATGATACTAGAACAGTTGCGGGAAGTGATTTGATTGATATGTGGGGTCTGACGTGCCAAAAGCACCATATGATTAAGTTGCGGGAAGCCGGAGGTAAAATACAGTTATTGTTCCATTTGCAAGAATACCTTCCTTCATCTGCCCTTTCTTAGACAGCGCCTCTATTTCAGCACACTGGTTTTCGAAACTAAACATGGCGTCCATGATGTCGTGGGTCAGTGTGTGCAGCCATAAACGCGCTGTTTAGTTCTCTAAGAAAGGATATAGTCGTAATGTGGGACTACGATGTACGCTGCATCATCGCAACGGTTCACCATGCAAGCAAGCAAAACCTGATGCAGCCACAAGCTGCCGTGCTTCATCTTCCTGGAGTAACACGAATGTTCGGAAGCCTCGTCTCCCTAGCCTTCGCCTCAATGTCGTGTTATTCAATGGGGTAAAGTTGCCGCCGAAGTATAGGAGGAGAACGTAACAGCGTGTTCAGGTCGTCGTTGAACTACGGAAGAAGAGAAAGGACAGAAAAGGCCGTATAGTTAGGGTCCTAGTCACGCTGTAACTACTCGTATAGTTAACACTTGTAGCACCATTTCTCCTCGCAGTATTGCAGTTCGCTACGCTGCCACTTCCTTTGTTTTTTTGTACTACAGTGAACGCAACGTAACGTATATAAAGGGGTTATATGTGTAATCATCATCCTCATCAGCCCGACTACGAACACTGCAAGATAAAGAGTCTCCCCCATGTTCCGCCACCAACCCGCACTTGCACTGCCGGGTGCCGCATCATACCTGCAAATGTCGACACCTCATAATCCCACTTATTTCTCTGTCGCTCCTTCACGCATTTGCGTTCTGTTGGTAGCTCGTGAATTATACCCATATTGATGGAGGAAGCAACAAAAGGGAGAAGGCAGGGAGGTTAACCAGAAAGACTACCGGTTGGCTACCCTACACTGTGGGATTAGGGAAGGGGACAAGAAAGACGAGAAAGAGGGAAGAGAGGGAAAAGAAAAAAAGGTGGGGGAGAGACTGACGGTAATTTCACTGCAGTGTAGAACTCTACCGCATGTCAGAGGCGTTCACACAAGCCTGTCTTTCTCAGGAAACACAGCAGGGCTTTCACTGCATTGTGGGCTGTCGAGGCATGTGGACGTTGCTGTAATAGCACCTGCACAGAAAGAGGCCGATCATCCAGTCGCCGTATATAGCGTTGGCAAGTACTTGTCTATCTGAGACAAATCGAGGACAATGGCACAGCAGGTGTTCGATATTTTCGTCGGCGCCACAAACATCGCACGCCGCACTGTCAGTAATACCGATTAACGTGGTATAAGCTTTCGTGATAGTTATAGATAAACTGTTACTCAGCTAAGAGAGAGTAGTATGCCGTTTGCGTCACGACTGAGTGTGTCGGAGTTGAAGTACCTGATCTACTTTACGATGGAGAATGCTTATTTTGAGTGTTTAGAAAAAAAATGTTAGCGATTTAGAGTACGCGGTACTGTACTATGCGAGAGCATTAACCCGTCACGTGGGCCTCACACTATGTGTTTAGAAAAAGTGGTGAGCGATTTAGAGTACTTGCTACGCTATTATGGGAGGGCTCAAAGCAGTCCACTATGTGTTTAGAACAAGTGGTGAACAATTTTAAGTACTTGGCACACTACTATGGGAGAGCATAAAACATTCCCGTGCGCCTCAACCTTGATGATGCCGCGTCCACAAAAATTAAGCCATGAATGTTTGTTACGGCAATGTCAGACTGATTCCTGCTTAGAAAAAGTGGTTAACGATTTAAAGTACCAGGTACTCTATATACTATGAGTAAGCATGCATACAAAGCGGCAGTTCTGTGTTTAGAAAAAAATTATTTACAATATGTACAGAACACAAAGGCCTCATACCAATCCAGTAACAGGGCACATACACTTCGGCACATGTATCACGACCAACATCACTACGTTACAGTGAAGAATATACATGACAATGTTCGCATAAATGTACAAAAGAACTCAATGCGCTATCATGATACAATGGTATAACGATGCAAAAGATGCAAATGAAACGCCATTTCTAACAAATGAAAACATATATAAGAACTCAATGGGCGCTGCTTGGCACCAAGTCGGTCGAAAAATGAGTTATATCCTTTCCTGTTCCGCCTTGACGAAAGGGCACGACCAAGGCCGCAAATATTCGTGCTCCCCGAGGAAGAAAAGCTCGCTTAAGAGAATTTTATTTCCGGATATATCTTACACAGATTATGTGCACACCGAAAAATGGACAATGGTGAACAATGCGTGTGTACAATGCAAGCTGTTATATACAGCGAAAAGAACTTATTGCATATGCAGTGACGTACAAAGCGAAATAGTACAACAGAGACACGACATTCATGACATCGAGGTGATTAAACTTAAATAAATAGTAAGGCTATGTAAACAAACAAGAGGGGGGGGGGGCGTGGTCAATCACAGTGTAGGGTGATGTTTAGCATTCACTTGTGGGGACAGTTTGCTCTCGCGCTCAAGAACAATATTTCACAAAAAGGACATGTTTCTAAAGAAGAAAAGGAAAATACATATTGTAATGTCACAGTGGTACAAGCTCTAGCCCACCTCCTCAAGGGGAGGAAAGGCATGAACACTGTGTTGTTTTTTACGATAATAAATCGCGTAGACCAGCGTCGGAGGAAAGCCTCCTCTCCCAGCATGACTAATTCTGCATTAAGATGCATAAACATCTGTGTGTTTAGAAAAAAGTGGTTAACGATTTAGAGTACTTCGTACTATACTATGGGAGAGCATAAAGCCGTCCCATTGCGTGAAAGAGATCTAGGGCTACAGACTAATTCTGCCTCAAGATGCATAAACATCTATATACTTAGCAAAAGTGTTTAACGACTTCTAGTACTTCTTACTCAACTATGGGAGAGCAGTGCGCCGTCCCTGATTAACCCATGCTAAAGATTTGAACGGGTGCAATCTGTTTAGAAAAAATTTATTTACAGCATGTACAGAACACAAAGGCTTCATACCATTCCAGTAACAGGGCACATACACTTCGGCACATCTATATTTCATGACTAACATCACTATGTTGCAGTAAAGACATTTGCTCTAATATACATGACAATGTTCGCATATATGTACACAAGAACTCAATGCGATATCATGATTCAATGGTATAACGATACAATAGATGCAATGAAACACGATAAGTAACAAATGAAATCATATAAAACAACTAAACGGGCGCTGCTTAGCACCAAGTCGGTCGAAAAATGAGTTGTATCCTTTCGTGTTCCACCTTGACGAAAGGGCATGACCAATGCCGCAGAAGCTCTTGCTCCCCGAGGAAGAAAAGCTCTTCGGAGAGGAACGCGAGGATCTCTCGTCTCATTCTCCCCGGTATCGGCCACAAAGCACGCCGGCGGCAATTGGCAGCTACGGCCTCACATCAGTTTCTCCAAAGGCAGAACAGCCTCGCAACTATTAACAGAGCGGAGAAGTGGCTACGCGGAAATCGGCCGTTGGACACGAAAGTTCGCACACCCTGTCACCGAAAACCAGCATTAACCGCACGCCAAAAAAGGCGGTAAACCACACATTCAAACGTCGCATGTCCATTGGTCTCTACCATGACGCAGTTGGGGCAAGTGGAAGTGCGAACCACCTGCCATCGCTGCAACCGATCTCGTGTGGGGAGCAAGCCCCAGTCCAACCTCCAGACAAAGTCTCTGAGATGCCCTGGCAACAATGCGGCAGTTATTGGTTTCCAAGCGCGGTTCATTACAGATTGACGATGCTGGGGCACCAAGGGCCGTACAAGGGCGGCCATTGTGTCCACCACTTTAGAATCGGCCACCTCTATCTCTGGGCACATAGCTTCCAAACGTCGGTGAAATGCCAGAAGGGCTCGATACAAAGATGGTAATTCAGTTGATTGGGGGCCTTGGTGTATTTGGCTATCCGGCAAGAGGACACGTAGAGATGACCCCAGATGGTAGCGAGCCAGTGTCTGAGCGGGCATGCCATCATTGCTTAGTATTCACAATAGAGTGCGGAGGCACAATGTGGAAGCCGTGACGGAAACGTCGGGGAATGCAAAACCTCCTTGATCTCGCGGTTGAGCTAACGCTGGACGCGGTAACAATTCTGTGCCACCAGACCAAAAAAATGAAATGATGCTGCAGCTTTGCACTTTCCTGCAGACGTGGAGCGGTGATTTAACAGAATGGCAAAGGTACCAAATTTTCCTAGGTACACCGTTTGAGTTGAGTATCGGCGTTCCAAGAGGGGGAATTCGAAGTACCTGGCTGCTTTGATATCACTTAGAAGAGTTTGTACAACGGATGACCAGATGCCATCTTGTATACCAAATGCAGTGAAAGTAACTCCGAGTATTGAAATCTCAGGAGATCACTGTAAAGGCGACATGATGTTGATACGACCGCTGGGGCTGCCAATGAAAAAATACTGGCTTTTAGAAAAGTTTAACCTTGCACCGGAGATAATACCGAAATCATGGAATGTGTCAAGAGCATGCTGCAGCGACTGTTCATTATGTACATATAGAGTAATATCATCTGCACATGCAGTGACCTTTACTTGAGTGTTACCGGGTAGAGGTAAGCCACGAATCTGCGGGTGATGTTCAACGGCCCCTAAGAAGGGTTCTAATGCAAGGATAAATAACACTGGGGAGAGGGGACACCCTTGACGGACCCCACGCGTGACTCTAAATGCGTGACTCTCACTGAAATCTAAGTAAAGGGTACTTTCTGAATTAGTGTACATTGCGTGGATGAGGTCAATTAACTTATCCGGGCATCCGTATGCATGTAAGACATTTAGTATGTAGCCATGTTCTATGAAATCAAAAGCTTTCTCTTGATCTAATGAAACCAAAAGTCCTTGCGCACATTGGCTAGTGGTGTATTGAATGATGTCACGCGTTAACCACGTATGTGTGTACATGTCTCGGCCCGGAACAGAACAGACCTGGTGGGGAGCGATTAATGTTGCAAGAAATGGGCTGATTCGGCGCACCAAAATGTTGGCCGAGAGCTTGCAATCTAAATTGAGCAGGGTAAGAGGGCGCCAATCTTCTGGTCGCGTGGTCATCGGGTCTTTCTTGGGAAATAGTGTTATACGGCCTTTGTGGAAGGAGGTTGGAAGTGTAATATCTTGGAAACACTTGCGAATGACGCGTGGCATAGTTGGACCAATGATAGGCCAGAACTGTACATAAAACTCTGCAGGGAGTCCCTCAGGCCCTGGGGCCGATCCCTTTTTCATTGCGTCTAATGCGCCCTTGATTTAGTCATCGGATGGCGGTGATAGCAGGACGTCATTTACATGTTGGAATCATGAGGTAAATCTTTTAGCAGAGGATGCGAAGAAACGGATCCCGGGTAACAGACATTAGAACCAAATTGAGCTATTGACTGAAAGTGTTGAGTGAATTCCTGAAAGTCGCGCGTACCCGCCGCAGCTGGGGCGGGAGAGTTTAGCGAGTGGGCAGACGAGCCTAGTGGACAAAGCAGAGCAGCTCTGCGTGCATACCTTAGCACCTCAGGATGTGCCCACGGTGCACGTCTACAGCGCCCAGCTGCAGCCGAGAGTGAAGAAGCGCGCATAATACGTTGGTACCTTTCAACGAGCTCCTCTTGCCATGCCCGCATTACAGTGGAAGGACTGGGATCTCGATTGGCAATGCGTATCTTCTGGATTAACAATGACACATCTTTCGACATACGGGAGATAAGTCCTCTCCCCGACGCACTGCAATGATGGCGGCACTGTTCTTTAAGGCGATCCCAATCAGCTACATCCGCCCCAATGAGCGATGCGCGTAACGCTCGGGATGATTTCTCCTTAGCCTGAGAGTCCTGGAGGACGCGGCAATTGAGACGCCGTGGTGTGTGAATCGTTGGCGTCCCCGCTGGCAGGCGGATAGAGAACATAACCGGCCGATGGTTGCTAATGTACACTGGTGTCGGTGGCAATGACATTACCCGGTGTCGTGAACGTAGGTAATGAGACTGGGGGATGCATACACGCGATCAATTCGGCTGCTCGGCGTTGCTCGACGCCAAGTATAGGCATAATTAGTGCCATGTACACTTTGATGAATGTCACTGAATGCCAATTGCTGCACGAGACGTTCGAGTTCTCTGGCATTCCAGTTTGACCAGCCGCGACGCGGACCTCGAACGTCTGCGTGTGAGTCTAAGACACAATTGAAATCCCCTAAAAGTACCACATGTTGGGAATTGAAAAGGAACGCATCAAGAGATTGGAAGCACGCGTTTGAGCTCACGCGTGCCGCTGGGGCATACACGGCAACAAATCTTATTCTTAACGAAAAAAAGGTGCAGTCGAACGCCAGCACGCGTCCGAAGGCATCGAAGGAAACATGATGGTCACGTAAAAGACCTCGGTTAAAAATAATGACTCCGACGCCAGTCGAACGCGTGCTGGCGTACGAAAAGAAACAATCAATATTGAACGCGCGCTTGAAAGCGAGTACATCAGAAAGCTTGAAAAAAATTGTTTCTTGCACGAACAGCAAATCACAGTGCACTGAACGCGCAAAAGCCAATACCTCAGGCTGTTTTTGTGGATTGCGGAAACCTTGAACGTTAAAAGTAATAACTTTTAGAGTAAGAGCCATGGGGAAAATGAAAACATAGTATAGGATCACGCAAATGTAGGGGTACCTTTATCAGGTGCGGGAGCCGGTGCCCGCAAGTGGCTGAGTCATTTTTTTCCGGCCATGCGATCCACCGGAGGCTCGGGGCTTCCGGGATCCTGCGGACTTCTGGAGGCTCGGGGCTTCCAGAAGTCCGCAAGAACTTATGTCTCTGCTGGGGGCTTCTAAGTAACGAGTAACTATCCGGTGGCGTTTGGAGTCCGGGTTCTTGAGCGAGGATGGTACAAAGGCGTCTCCACTGTCCTGGCTTATGCCACTGGGGCTGGTGTCTTCGTCAATTTGTAGGGGCGCCTCACTCGCGGTGCTTTTGGAGTCCTCGTAGATGCAGGCGTCGTCGTCTTGAGATGTTGACTCCTCGATGACACCTGAACTTGTTGTCGACAGAGCAGCAACGCAAGGAGCGTCAGATGCAATATTTCCATCCAAGACGCCGTCCTCACGAGTCACTTCGTCTGACTAGGGCTCGGCCTGCGATTCCTCAGAAATGGCCGGCCATGCATACAAACTTGGTGTTTTATTCGACCCACAGTGCATCTTAGTGTACCAGGTATCCGAAGGAAATCTGAGCTTTCGTCGCCCGTGCTGAAACTACTGTCTCTTCTTTTGCACGAGAAATATTCAGACAGCATACATGTAAACACCGATGGTTCCACTATTCAGACAGCATACATGTAAACACCGATGGTTCCACGAACCGCCAGTGTTCGTCAGGGGCAGTAGTTGTCCAAGCAAGAGGTGTTACCATCAGCTTCAAGACTGACCACTCCACGGCATCTACAGCAACGCAACTAGCTGCTTTGCGCGCTGCACTCTGTGTGGTCAATCGGGAACCACCGCAACAATAGTCGATTTTCAGGGACTCAAGGGCTGCCCTACAATCTGTGCTCTCAGCACTGCGTTGCGGGCCATACAATCGGGAACCACCGCAACAATAGTCGATTTTCAGCGACTCAAGGGCTGCCCTACAATCTGTGCTCTCAGCACTGCGTGGCGGGCCATACAAACAGCTTGTCTTCGAAATTCGATGCCTTCTCTACACTTCACACGAGAAAGGGTATCATGTGACGTTTCAGTGGCTGCCAAGTCACTGCGGCGTCATAGGCAACGAACAGGCCGATACTGCCGTGCGGGTAGCTCTTGAAAGAAGACGAGAAGAAGCCACACCACATTCGCGGACCAATGCTGCCAGTAATTTTCGTCGACTCGCGCGTGAAATCACGTTTTCACCATGGTGCCCACCAAGCAACGAGACGAATCGTCAACACCACCTGTCCTCTTTGATGGCTCTCCGCATGCCCACTGGACTCGACCGAAGAGAAGCCACCCTTCTTCATCGCTTATGGATAGGAGTGCATTTACAAAATCTTATTCCTGTGTCATAGGAATGGCCGACAACGCTCTCTGCGATGCCTGTCATTGCGAAGAGACGCTATACGCCACATCCTTTGCGACTGTCCGTTGTATGACATCCAGAGACAGTCACTGGCGTCCGCTTTTGCGCGCATCTACAACAGCCAAATGTCTGTGGACACTATTCTGTCAAGTGCCCGAGAAAAGACAATGCAACAGAAGGCGACGAAAGCTCTGTTGAAATTCTTACGTGACACGGACTTGAACAAGCGACTGTAATGGCAATGTCACACACCGCGAAAGACAAAACTTGACTATGACTGAGTGTGCGTGCGTGTGCTGCCGAATGTGCTGTGTTTCTCTCTTCCCTCACTGCTCACTATTTTTCATCTCCCCCATCCCTCTCCCATGCTCAGGGTAGCAAACCGGCTGCCTATAGGCTGGTTAACCTCCCTGCCGTTCTTTTCTCCCTATCTTCCTTCCTTCCTTCCTTCCTCATAAATGACCGCGGGACGCGGGAAATTGAAGTTTTCAGTACCTGGAGGGATTACCAGGTCCGGAATCATTGGGGACGCAGTGGGCGTCTCGTGCAGCGTCGCGATTGGCGCACCTTGGTCATGGTCGGTTACCGCGGCTCGCGTTGACGAATCGTCGCACTTGTTCTTAGGTGGCGTTCCTGGTTGAAGTGGAGGGAAATCCTTGGATGCCGCCTCGGAATACGATGGCCTGATGGTGCAGGCCACGGTGGCATGCGGGTCCCCACAACGGCGACACGGCAGTGAGCAGCCCTTCCCGTCGTGGCCATAAACGCCGCACCTTCCACAAAACGGAGCTGTGCAGTTCATGCGGGAGTGCCCAGTGCCTCCATCAACGGCACACTCGCTGGATGTCTTTATTGTCACAGGTTACTCGATAGCCCGTGACCTTGAGGTAGTTGGGAACCGGTGACGAAGCCTTCATTTCAATGCGGACGTATCGCGTCCCAGTGGTCACAGTTGGGCGCGATCCCACGAGTCCTCTGGTGATGTGCAGTACCTTCCCGT
Organism: Rhipicephalus microplus; assembly: GCF_043290135.1. Lineage (NCBI taxonomy): Eukaryota > Metazoa > Arthropoda > Arachnida > Ixodida > Ixodidae > Rhipicephalus > Rhipicephalus microplus. Next base: position 99,833,494 of record NC_134702.1, on the reverse strand, counting down.
AGGGAGAGATTGCTTGTGCGAGGACTTCGCTGGGTACGTGGCACGGCAGGAACAGGACGGTCATTAGAGTCACTTGGGGTCCCAGGGGTACGATGGCGACGCGCTCTCCTCGGATGATAAGGTGCGACGCGTCTACGATTTGGGCCAGTGCGGCCTCACTGTTGACGGTAACTTGGTAGTTCCGGCATCCAAAGTGCTGAACGCAGTATACTTCTTCGATTCCTACTATTGAAGACGCCACGTCAACGACGTCTTCGGGACTAGTCCCCTCGGGGACGACTACGTCGAAGGCTAGCGCCTTCTTCGGGGGGGGGGGGGGGGGGTGGCTTGCCATTACGGGCGTCCGCCAACCCAGGGACGCCCTGAGACGCTAACGACGACAACGAGGGCACACGAGCAGCTGTACTCTACTACTACTACTGGTTACCTACGCGTAGATTTATGGTTTAGGCAAACCTGCTACCACGTTAATTGCTGCACACTGAGCCAGCCTACACCACCTACGCAGATCAACTAAGGCTAATAACGTTTCTGCAGGCCTCCAATAGTAAAGCGCACCGAGTCATCCCGAAGAGCCCACATGCTAGACCTGGCTATGTTGCGGAGTTCTCCTGCCCACTAAAGTGGCATTACTGATAATGTGAACCGCAAAAATAAACGCTAAGAAAGAAAATTAAGCTTCCAATTTATACTTTAACCAAGCCACTGCGAGGTTTTAAAACTATCTCAAATGATGCTGTTTTTATGCTGGCTAAAAGATTCTCCATGCGAAATTCTGCCCACAATTGATTCGTTGAAATCTATGAGGATTATTTTAAATGCAAAGCATTTCTTAGCGAACTTCGATGACCTTGAGCGTATCTATCTATCTATCTATCTATCTATCTATCTATCTATCTATCTATCTATCTATCTATCTATCCACCTATGTCATTTAGCTCTCCTGACCGTTTGAATAATGGTACCAATACCAAACTTGGTATGGTGTAACATGACCATATGACGTTTGACTAACAGTTTTTTTGCACAGTCATGCAGTCCAGAGTTACGCATTGCTTTCAATTTTTAGTACGTTTCAGTCAGCAAAGCTATGCCATTGTTGTAATGTTTTTCTTTAGTTTTCTGTAAATTAATACCAAAGTGTTGAATTGTAACCACTGTCAGTATGCTGTGTGATGTCAATTATGTTTTTTTGTAGTAAACATTTTTGTATGCCCATTTCTGCTTAAGACCTGGTAAACAGGTCTGCAGTATGTATTAAATAAATAACAAATAAACGACTCACTCCGTGGATATGCTGCCATTTTTTTGTTTTGCAAAGCATTGAAGATGCCATAGCAGTGCGACAAAGTTCCTCTGCTGTATGCATCTGCGATTACTTATCTAACAAATTCAGCAACGCTACACTGCTTGTACTGTGCCAACTATTATGTGGGTGTAGCGCACATTTCGTTTCCGATTACACAATGTGCGCTCATTTCAAGATCAACACAACCTCGGAAGAACCCGCCTAGCTACAGCATATGTCTCCACTCGGTGACCGCACTTCTTGACAGCCCGGCGGCATCTACAGAACAAACGCGCATGCCTTCTACAACGCCAAGAAATCGTACTTAGGTTTACTGATTATTCCGACTTTGTCTTGATGAAATAAATGCTGCTTTATTTATGATACTAGAACAGTTGCGGGAAGTGATTTGATTGATATGTGGTGTTTAACGTGCCAAAAGCACCATATGATTAAGTTGCGGGAAGCCTGAGGTAAAATGCAGTTATTGTTCCATTTGCACAATACCTTTATTGTTCTGCCATTTCCTAAACAGCGCCTCTATTTCAGCACACCGGTTTTCGAAACAAAACATGGCGTCCATGATGTCGTGGGTAAGTGTGTGCAGCCATAAACGCGCTGTTCAGTTCTCTAAGAAAGGATATACTCGTAATGTGGGACTACAATGTACCCTGCACCAACGCAACGGTTCACTACGCAAGCAAGCAAAACCTAAAGCAGCCACAAGCCGCTGCGCTTCATCTTCATTGAGTAACGCGAATGCTCAGAAGCCTCGTCTCCCTAGCCTTCGCTCTAATGCCGTGTTATCCAATGAGGAAAAGTTGCCACCGAGGTATAGGAGGAGAACGTAACAGCGTGATCAGGTCATCGTTGAACTACGGAGGAAGAGAAAGGACAGAAAAGGCCGTTTAGTTATGGTCCTAGTTACGCTGTAACTACTCGTATAGTTAACACTTGTAGCACCATTTCTCCTCGCACTATTGCGGTTCGCTACGCTGCCACTTCCTTTGTTTTTTTGTACTACAGTGAACGCAACGTAACGTATATAAAGGGGTTATATGTGTAATCATCATCATCTTCAGCCCGACTACGAACACTGCAAGGTGAAGAGTCTCCCCCATGTTCCGCCACCAACCCGCACTTGCACTGCCGGGTGCCACATCATACCTGCAAACGTCAACACCTCATAATCCCACTTATTTCTCTGTCGCTACTTCACGCATTTGCTTTCTGTATAGTCAGTGAATTACCCGTATTGATAGTTATAGATAAACTGTTACTCAGCTATTGTTATGCCAGCGAGTCCTCGTCAAACGGCCGTGCCTCTGAAAAAGGCAATCTGGGTCAAGGCCTGCCCGCAGTCTGCCTGGCGCGAACGGCGTAAACACGCGCGGCGCGTCTCTGGCCCACGTGCATTGAGTCATCTGCGCACGTGACAGCGAGCCGGCGGTCTCGTGTCTGGTGGTCTGACGCATGGCGCGGCGACCCCCCATTGGAGGAATCTGCCCTGGCGACCAGCGGCGCCTCTGATTGGACCTTTTGGTTGGACCCGGTGTAAATAAAAGAAGCCCTGCGGCGCGTCGCGATCGGCGGTCCTAGGAGAGGAGTCCCCGTTGTTAGGACCGGCGCCAGGTCTGACAATGGATCGGCGTTCCTTTTGATGTTCCTTTTGAGTCGCCAAACGGGTGGGCGGCCGGTGTCCGCCATGTATTGTTCCCACCTGGCCGGAGGGTGCGGCGTCCTGCCGCCGCGGCGCCGTGAGCAGTTCGGGAGACCACCGGTGCAGCTTCTTCTTTGGAAGATGACGGCGGCGGCGGCGGCCGGGAATCGTCCCGCTAATTGAACGAGTCGTTCGGCACCCTTTGAAGCTTGTTTACGGCGGCCCTTTCGATGGATGCAGTCATCAACTCCAGACCCCTCGCCCAGCGACACACCTTGACGGGGGGGGAGCCGCGTTCGTGCCACATGGCCGTGCGGTGACCACGCTTCAGTTTTGAACGTTCGCGTGGACCGTGCGTGCTCGTCACCCTCGCGGGTAATGTGTGGTCCGTGATTGGACGGTGCCATCTGTACGCGGTCCCCGATCTAGGGATCTGGGGAGGACAGACCCTTTATAATGAGCCCCCACGGCTCATTCGGTGCTTTTTCGAGTGGAGAACTCGCCATGTACGAAGAACGCCACTATATATCTAAACTTTCTTATTGACCTCTCTCTAATGTAAATAAACGTCTGTTCTCTGTTTTCCCATATAAGCATTGCTTCTCGCTATAAGGGACGAGTCCGATGGGAGCCAGCTACCAACGACGAGACCCACAGGACCCAGACCACAACAACTGGATGGCAGCGGTGGGATCGAGCTCATCGACCAGGAGGCAATGCTGAGACCTGCTGTCTGGAGGACCTAGAGTCGGACAAAACTGCTTCGTGGCATCTCTGACAACACGGGAAGGAACGCGTCCGAATTCATGACTGCATAGGGTGAGTGCACTGCTTTTCTTTGCTGAGATATCACCAGGCTTTGCGTAGGATTGTAAACAAAGCAGTGATTTGGTAACGGTTGACGGAAGTATTGATAGTACGTCAAAGTTGTTTAGTTAAAAGAGTTAGCAGCACCAAGGACCGCCATGAATTTGAAGGGACTGAAAAAGCCAGAGTTGTTAGAGTTGGCCCGAGAGCTGGGCCAGGTAATTGCCGAGACGAAAAGAAAGCAGGAGATCATTGACGCCATCGAGAAGATCGGGGCAGATGACGATGAGCTGAGCGAATGCTTGGAGGCTATTACGCAAAGGAAAGAGGAGCAGAGGCTCCGTGAGGAAAAAGAGGAGCAGAGGCTCCGGGAGGAAAAAGAGGAACAGAGACGTCGTGAGGAGAAAGAGGAAAGAGAACGTATCGATCGTATGGAAATGAAACGCCTAGAAATTGAACTAGCAAAGGCTCAATCAATGAACGGAGCTAGCGCAGTGGCACGAGAAAGAGAGCGCCGAATGACAGATTTGATGCCATCCTACGCGGTAGGAGGGGACATGGGTCTTTTTCTGGTGCACTTTGAGCGCACGTGCGAGAGGGAAAATTTTGCTAAAAACACGTGGCCCCAGCGCTTGCTTACGCTGCTGCCGTGTGAAGTAGCTGACATTATAGCCCGTATGGGTAAAGAAGACGCAGACGACTATGACAGAGTCAAAGCGAGTCTGCTCAAAAAGTACAGACTGTCAGCGGAGGCGTTCAGGCGAAAATTTCGTGAGATCGAGAAAGCCAAAGACGAGTCATACCCAGAGTTTGCGTACACCTTAAAGGTAAATCTGGAGGAATGGCTTAGAGAGGAGGGTGCGCTTGGCGACGCGGAAAAGACTCTGCAGTGTTTTGCGTTGGAACAATTCTTTCGGCGTCTACCTGAAAACATTAGGTACTGGGTTCAGGATAGACAAGGAGTAGATACTATCACGAGAGCGGCAGAGCTCGCAGAGGAGTACGTAAATCGCCGTGCCCTCGAAGGCAAGGATGTCCCTAGGAGGGAGATTAGTAAATATCGGGCCGACAAGCCTCCGCGATGGACAAAGTCGGGTCGGTATATGCCGAAGGAGGGTTTAGACTCCAAAGGAAGCGGTGATGAGAAAAACAAGAGAAAGGAAGAAGCACCCGAGAAAAGGGCGGAAGGGCAACAGAAAAAGGCGTTCGAGGCCAAGAAGCCGATAGTTTGCTATAACTGCCAACAGACGGGGCATATTTCTTTGGGTTGTAAGAACCCGAAAGTTGTGTTAATGTCACTCTGTAGTAATGACGAAAACATGAAATTGCTAGAACCATACATCCGAGACCTAGTCGTGAATGGCCAACCGTGCCGCGTGCTCCGCGATTCGGCCGCCACTATGGATGTAGTGCACCCGTCCTATGTCGAGGAGAGTCAGTTTACAGGAGAATGCGCGTGGATAAGACAAGCAGTAGAGACAAACAGTGCATGTCTCCCAGTAGCAAGAGTCCGCATCGAAGGCCCTTTCGGTGTTCTAGACACTGAAGCTGCCGTTTCGGCACATCTCCCAGTGCAATACCCGTATTTGTTCTCAAATAAATCAGAGTACTTGCTGCGACAAAAAGGAATTGGGTTCAGTGAGGGTATCGTACAGGCCTTAACTCGATCCAAAGCAAGGGAGCTCGCCGCTCAGACAGTTTGTAAAGATCCGGTGGCAGACGAAACAGCTTCAGCGGCAGAGCCTTCTTTACCTGGCACGAAACTGGACCGCCCTATAATGGAGCCTCAAAACACAATATCTAAAGAAAGATGTAAGAAACCGGATGAATCCGAGGCATCTCGAGAAGTAGAATGCACTATAAAGCTGTTAAATGTAAGTCCTACAGAACTGATAGTGGAACAGGAAAATGACTCCACTCTCCGTAACTTAACGCCAGACGCGAAGGAAGGGGTGGCTAAGCAAAACATTCAGTTCACCAAGAAGGGGGGCGTCTTGTACAGAAAGTACACGAGTCGAAAAGGAGTTCGGTTTAATCAGCTAGTCGTACCGTATCCTTTCCGCAAGGAGCTGCTGCACCTGGTCCACGGAGGTTTGTGGTCAGGGCATCTCGGCATCAAAAAAACAAAAGAATGTTTGTTACGGGAGTTTTACTGGCCCGGCTGCTTTCGGGAGGTGGAGGCATTTGTAAGAAGCTGCGACACGTGCCAACGCGTTGGCAAGCCAGGGGATAAGGCTAAAGCACCTATGAAGCTGGTCCCCATTATCACAGAACCGTTTCGCAGGCTAGTTATAGACACAGTGGGTCCACTTCCTGTAACGCAGTCCGGGTACCGGCACATACTCACAGTGCTCTGCCCGGCCACGAAATTCCCGGAAGCAGTACCGTTAAAGGAGCTCAGCTCGGAGGAGGTAGTTAAAGCGCTTTTATCTATCTTTGCACGTGTAGGCTTCCCCGCAGAAATTCAGTCCGACCAGGGATCTGTTTTTACAAGTGCACTAACCTCGACATTTCTAGAAAAGTGTGGCGTTAAAATCATCCACAGTTCAGTGTACCACCCTCAGTCAAATGCTGTAGAAAAGGTACATTCAGTCATGAAACGGCTGCTACGCGCCCTTTGTTATGAGCAAAAAGAGGATTGGGAGGCTTGCTTGCCCGCAGCTATGTTCGCGCTTCGGATCGCTCCTCACGAATCAACAGGGTTTTCGCCTGCGGAGCTTGTTTACGGACGTGCTCTTCGCTCCCCACTTCGCATTGTTCGAGAATCTTGGGAGGGCCGGGCGGACGACCCTTCGGTAGTAGCATACGTGCTTGAGCTGTTGGACCGACTTCACGCAGCTCAAGAACTAGCGGAGCAGGAAATGCGCAGAGCTCAAAACAACGCTAAGCGCTATTATGACAAGACAGCCCGGACGCGAAGCTTTCGAGTAGGGGAAAAAGTGATGATACTGAAACCCTCACTGAAGAATAAACTTCAGGTCCAGTGGGAGGGACCTGTTGAGGTAGTTCAGAAATTGTCAGACACAAATTACTTGGTTACTGGACTGGGAAGGCGTAAAACGCAACAGGTGTACCACACTAATCTGCTCAAACCGTACCAGCAGAGGCATGCCGTTGTAAACATGTCGCTCAATCAACCGGAAGAAATGCCTATTGATTTCCCGGAGTTAACAACAGAAAACAAAGACATTGGCGAGACTATTAGTAACCTGGTAGAGCAGGCGGAGTTGGAGCCAGATCAGAAAGCGGAACTGAAGGAACTATTGTTTGACTTTAAAGAAACATTTTCAGACACACCTGGCAGAACCAAAGCCCTAGTTCATGATATTGAGCTGACATCTTCGGAACCAATTCGTTCTAAAGCTTACCGCGTTTCCCCGAGGCAACGGGAAATAATGGCCGCGGAGATAAACCGAATGCTCGAGCTAGGAGTGATCGAGCCAGGAGAGAGTGATTACACCTCGCCTCTGATCTTGGTTGAGGTCCCAGGGAAAGAGCCGCGACCGTGTATTGACTATCGGAGGCTCAACTCGATTACAAAGGACCAAACTTATCCAATTCCGCATATTGAGGAAAGGCTTGAGCAAGTCAGCAGTGCCAATTTCATCTCGACTTTGGATTTAGTCAGGGGATACTGGCAGGTGCCTCTAACTGAAAGGGCTAGTAGGCTTGCGGCGTTTATTTCCCCGATGGGAACATTTCGGCCGAAGGTCCTTAGTTTTGGATTAAAGAATGCCCCTTATTGCTTTTCTGGCCTAATGGACAAAGTGTTACAGGGTATGGAGGACTTTGCCCTCCCGTACCTAGATGATATTGCTATTTTTTCTTCTTCCTGGATAGACCACATGAAACACTTGCGAGCTGTGCTATGTCGTCTGCGTGAGGCCGGCTTAACAGTGAAGGTTGCGAAATGCCAATTGGGGCGCGCTGAGGTAGCTTATCTAGGGCATGTAATAGGCCAAGGCTACCGCCGGCCGTCAGAAGTAAAGCTGGCCGCAATAGACAACTTTCCCCAACCACGAACCAAGAAAGACATTCGGTCGTTTCTTGGATTGGCCGGTTATTATCAAAGGTATATCCCGCGTTACTCTGACATTGCAAGTTCCTTGACAGACGCTCTTAGAAAGACTGAACCCCAGACCGTAAAATGGGATGGGGCCAAGGAACATGCATTTTCTACGCTAAAGAAGGCACTAAAAAGTCAGCCAGTGTTGAGCGCGCCTGACTACTCTAAGCCGTTCATTCTTCAGTGTGACGCCAGCGACCGGGGTATGGGTGTCGTGCTTTGTCAGAGGGGAGAGAACGACCAGGAACACCCTGTACTGTATGCCAGTAGAAAGCTTTCTGTTCGTGAGGAAGCATACAGTGCCTCAGAAAAGGAATGTGCCTGCGTTGTTTGGGCTGTGCAGAAGCTAGCTTGCTACATCGCCGGTTCTAGGTTCACAATAGAGACTGACCACTGTCCCCTCACATGGCTACAGTCCATGTCATCGAAAAACGGCCGTCTTTTGCGCTGGAGCTTAGCTCTTCAACAATACACCTTTGATATCCATTACAAGAAGGGTAAACTCAACAGCAACGCAGATGGTCTGAGTCGTTGTCCCTAGTACCCCGAGGGCTTCAAAACGATTTTCTGCTTTCTATCCTCGATTTGAGGCCCACTAGTTTTCTGTATTTATCCAAACATGTGTCAAGTGTTTTGTTTAATATCTTCAAAAGTGGCTGATGTGGTGTTGCGACTCGGCGGGGGCCACAGGAATAAAGTTGAGGTAGAAGGAAATGACTTCCACAGGTGAATCTAAGTCTGGTGATTCTGAGTGGGGAATTGCCGTGTGCTTGCTCGTGTGTGGGTGTGCTTTCGGCGCAGTTTCCGCAGTTCCTCATTGGTGGTGGGCGGAAAATATGGTGGAGAGGGGTCACCTCATCCCTGCGAGCAACGCCCTCTTGGTCAATGATCATCGGATCCAGTGTTCGGGACAAAAATAATAGAGGAAGAGCCGACAAGCTGCAATACAGATCCCGCTGCACAGTACCTGCTGGCCACTGCACCTCGGGATCTTCTTTCCCCGGCGGAGAGGCTGTTAGGACCGGCGCCAGGTCTGACAATGGATCGGCGTTCCTTTTGATGTTCCTTTTGAGTCGCCAAACGGGTGGGCGGCCGGTGTCCGCCATGTATTGTTCCCACCTGGCCGGAGGGTGCGGCGTCCTGCCGCCGCGGCGCCGTGAGCAGTTCGGGAGACCACCGGTGCAGCTTCTTCTTTGGAAGATGACGGCGGCGGCGGCGGCCGGGAATCGTCCCGCTAATTGAACGAGTCGTTCGGCACCCTTTGAAGCTTGTTTACGGCGGCCCTTTCGATGGATGCAGTCATCAACTCCAGACCCCTCGCCCAGCGACACACCTTGACGGGGGGGAGCCGCGTTCGTGCCACATGGCCGTGCGGTGACCACGCTTCAGTTTTGAACGTTCGCGTGGACCGTGCGTGCTCGTCACCCTCGCGGGTAATGTGTGGTCCGTGATTGGACGGTGCCATCTGTACGCGGTCCCCGATCTAGGGATCTGGGGAGGACAGACCCTTTATAATGAGCCCCCACGGCTCATTCGGTGCTTTTTCGAGTGGAGAACTCGCCATGTACGAAGAACGCCACTATATATCTAAACTTTCTTATTGACCTCTCTCTAATGTAAATAAACGTCTGTTCTCTGTTTTCCCATATAAGCATTGCTTCTCGCTATAAGGGACGAGTCCGATGGGAGCCAGCTACCAACGACGAGACCCACAGGACCCAGACCACAACACCGTGTCGGAGAGCCGACGTGTGTGAGTCGGCGGTTTTAGGCGAAAAGCTGACCTATGTGTTAGAGAGGAGAGCTCGGCTCTTCGAGTCTCTGTCGGCCCCAGTGCCGAAATTGTAACGCTTCTGTATATGTGCTGTACATAAACCTTGTTTAACTCACCGTCGTCTCGTCCGCTCGTCTTATCAGCTCTGCGCAGAAGCAGTCGCGAGCTGAGAAACATACGCTACCAAACGGCTGGTGACCTTCCCGGCGGAGTTGAAAGCAGTGGCGCCTTCGGGACCGTGTTGGCGTCGCCATCTTTCGCAACAGTGGTGGCTTCGGTGGGATCGGCCCGTCGTTCGCAACAGTGGAGGTCAGCGGTGGGATTTCGGAGGTGGCTTCGCAACAGTGGTGGCTTCGGCGGGATCGGCCCGTCGTTCGCAACAGTGGTGGCTTCGGCGGGATCGGCCCGTCGTTCGCAACAGGGTTGGCAGCTGCGGGATCGGCTGGCGTCAGCGACATCGATGCGGTGAGTGCCTGATGTTTTCCCCTCAGTTCACCAGACTACTCTAGCTCAGGTTGTAGTAGTTTAGAGAAGGGCTGTGTGAAGCATTGTAGTGAGCTTTGATCGTTTCAAGCAAAGTCGAAGTGCTTTGAAACCAAAGTTAATGCGGAGGGGGTAAACACGGGAGTGTGAAAAATTGCTTGCGCGTCTTGCTAGTAGGCTTATAGTGGGTACGGCAAGTAAATTGTTAACAGGGGCAAACAGCAAGAGGCCAGTGTGAACGATGGAGAACCTTAAAGTGAAGGAACTCATCGAAATTTGTGAGGAACTCGGCATTACTTTAGGCCGTGCGAAACGAAAGCAAGCGATCCTTGAGATCATGAAGGATGAGGGAGTGTCGGCTGAGGAAGTCGATGAGGCCTGGGTGGATATTAAAGCACGCCGTGAGGAGGCTGAAAGGCGAGAAGTAGAAGCTCGCGAAGAAGCTGAAAGGCGCGAAGCTCGCGAAGAAGCTGAAAGGCGCGAAGCTCGCGAAGAAGCTGAAAGGCGTGAACGTCGCGAGCGCGAGGAAGCTGAAAGGCGTGAACGTCGCGAGCGCGAGGAGGCCGAGAGACAGGAGCGCCTTGAGATGAAACGACTAGAATTGGCAATCCTACAGTGTTCGCAGGCGCCTAGCGTAGCTTCTCCAACAGTTCAGGTCAGCGGTTTTAGAATCAGGGACCAATTGCCACCGTTCGTAGTAGGCGAGGACATGGCGAAATATCTCGTCAAGTTTGAACACGTCTGTGAGCGAAACGCTTTGGAGCGGTCTCTTTGGGCGCGGAACCTGCTAGCTCTTCTTCCCGGCGAAGTGTCCGACGCGATAACTTGCTTGTCGAGGGAAGCGTTTGAGAGCTATGACGAGGTGAAGGAAGTGCTCTTGAGACGTTATAAATTGTCACCCGAGGCTTTCAGGCAAAGGTTCCGGTATGCTGAAAAGGGGAATGAGTCACACGTTGACTTCGCGTTTCGTCTTAAAGCCGATTTGATTGAATGGCTCAAGGGCGAAGGTGTTTATGACGACCGCGATAAAGTGGTGGAATGCGTTGCATTGGAGCAATTCTACCGCTGCATCGAGGAGGATGTCAGACTTTGGCTGCAGGACAGACTTGGGGAAGTACAGTTAAATAAGGCAGCTGAGTTAGCTGAGGAGTATTATGCTCGCCGGAAGTTGCATAGCAGGGCACTGCGCGTTGAAAAGGATGAAAGGAAAGAGGGCTTTTCAAGGAAACCTGATCAACGGAAATCCGCTCCGCACCGTAATTTCAAGAAGGAACCGTCTCTTACGAAGGACAGTGTAGGGGAAGGGCAAACAGAAGCGGAGAAATCGAGTGAGGTTTCCACCACACAGGCATTTGAATCGGAAAACAAACGGAAGCCGCTAATCTGCTACAACTGTAAAAAGGAAGGGCACATCGCGAGAAACTGTCAGGAAAAATTTGCCTTCGCAACAATCCGAGAATCAGGAAAAAACATGCGGTTGTTGGAGCCGTATCTCCAAGAAATTAAAGTAAATAAGAAAACGTGCCGAGCGCTTAGAGACTCAGCGGCAACCATGGATGTTGTCCATCCTTCATTGGTGTCTCCGGATGATTTCACAGGAGAATGCGCGTGGATCAGGCAAGTCGCCGAGGAGCAGAGTGTTCGCTTACCAATCGCCACGGTTGTCATTGAAGGCCCGTTCGGTAAGCTTTGCACCGAAGCGGCTGTGTCTGCCGCGCTAAATGATCGTTTTTCTTATCTTTTCTCCAACAACTCGGAGCAGCTTCTCAAAGAGCAGGGCAAATCATTCTTCCCCAACTTAGCGTGCATGGCCCTCACGCGATCGCAAACGCGGAAGCCTGATCTGGTTCAATGCAGTGAACTCTCAAGTGACCTTGTCGGCGGGTCGACGGAACCCCAGAAAGGAAATTTTCCGCATGAGTCATGTGAGCAGTCACGCGAGCGGCCCGTCGCGAAAGCGGTCGGCACGGCCGGCGCGGTAGGGGGAGACGACATGGCGCCATTGAGTCAGAGCGAGAGGGTTGCAACGCTCTCGCCTGTAGCGGAAAGTTGGAGCGAGCTGCCGAGAGTTGATCGAGAGACGCTCATTCGAGAGCAGCGTGAGGATCTCTCGATTGAAGCGCTAGTGGAAAGCCAAATTGAAGCGCTAGTGGAAAGTCAGAAAAATGCGGCACAAGTGCTGTCGAAGGAGCACTACGAGAAATCGGTGAAGCGCGCTTTTGAAGTTGATAATCAGGTAATGCTGCTGCAGCCATCCAAAAGGAACAAGCTTGAGGTTGATTGGGAAGGGCCCGCCAAAGTATTATCGAAGCCTTGCGATACAACTTATAAAGTGAAATTAGGAAGGCGGCCGGACAAAATTTACAACTTGATGAAACCATACGTTCAACATCACGCGGTCGTAAATCTGTTGTTGAATGCTTCAGAGGAAGAGGAAGCAGGAATTTTGAGTTCTAGTGAGGTAATTGAAGGGGGATCGAAAGTAATCCGGGAGCAGATAAACCCAGAGCCTAGGTTAAGTGAAGTCCGGAAGGAGGACCTGAGAAAGATTGTTTTGGTGTTTGAAGATGTGTTTTCGGACCGTCCCGGAAACACGAGGGTGATCGAACACGATATCGAGCTAAGCGGTGAGGAGTCAATCCGTAGCAAGCCGTATCGTTGTTCCCCTGTGCAACGTCGTAAGTGTGAGCCGCTCTTGGTGCCGCATAGGTATCGTCGCCTAAAGGTGGCCAGTTACTAAGGTGGAGCATGTTGTTCCACAGCGCAACTTTGACGTTCGCTAAAAAAAAAGAAAAGCTATACGTTAATGCAGGTGCATTGAGCAGTGCGTTCTAGTTAGTACCTTCTCAACCTTTCGGTTTCTGGGTGGCGATTCGGGGCAAAATTTTGACCTCATCACGACCTGGGCTGAGCACTCTCGTTCAGAGTGATCTCAAGGGGCCAATTTTATGTGGTATTCTAATTCGTTGCGTTGTTGTAATTGTGAAAAATTCAAGTTCTTACTTTAAGAGTCTTGTGTCCCACATGTGCCTCTTGATGTAGAGGGGACAAAATTCCGATAAACCCGTAGTTAGGTATATGTTGTACTATACTTTGTCTGGTGTTCTGTCGGGTGACCGAGGGCACTTGCTTGTGTTGTGTGTTGTCTGTTGTCGAACCGTTCTTAGCAAGTTGCAGAACCATCGACAAGTGCTGAAACCGAAGATGGTCAGAAGAGACGAGTGAAGCTGGTCGACAAGTTGTGGCGACAAGCCAGTGGAGCTGGGATCCGTCGTCAAAAATGGGATGTGTTCCCGGAACAGTTTGGAGCTGTATTCTCCCTATGGCCCTGGAGGCGAACCTGGAGGGACCTGGCGAACGAGCGCACCTGACATCCGAGCCCCGTGGAAGCAGCTCGTCTTTCCGGTGCATTGTCTGGCGGCGGGGGTGCTGTTATGCCAGCGAGTCCTCGTCAAACGGCCGTGCCTCTGAAAAAGGCAATTTGGGTCAAGGCCTGCCCGCAGTCTGCCTGGCGCGAACGGCGTAAACACGCGCGGCGCGTCTCTGGCCCACGTGCATTGAGTCATCTGCGCACGTGACAGCGAGCCGGCGGTCTCGTGTCTGGTGGTCTGACGCATGGCGCGGCGACCCCCCATTGGAGGAATCTGCCCTGGCGACCAGCGGCGCTTCTGATTGGACCTTTTGGTTGGACCCGGTGTAAATAAAAGAAGCCCTGCGGCGCGTCGCGATCGGCGGTCCTAGGAGAGGAGTCCCCGTGTCGGAGAGCCGACGTGTGTGAGTCGGCGGTTTTAGGCGAAAAGCTGACCTATGTGTTAGAGAGGAGAGCTCGGCTCTTCGAGTCTCTGTCGGCCCCAGTGCCGAAATTGTAACGCTTCTGTATATGTGCTGTACATAAACCTTGTTTAACTCACCGTCGTCTCGTCCGCTCGTCTTATCAGCTCTGCGCAGAAGCAGTCGCGAGCTGAGAAACATACGCTACCAAACGGCTGGTGACCTTCCCGGCGGAGTTGAAAGCAGTGGCGCCTTCGGGACCGTGTTGGCGTCGCCATCTTTCGCAACAGTGGTGGCTTCGGTGGGATCGGCCCGTCGTTCGCAACACTATAGCGTAGTATGCCGTTCGCGTCACGACTGAGTGTGTCTGATTTGAAGTACCTGATCTACTTTACGATAGAGAATGCTAATCCTGTGTGTTTAGAAAAAAAAGTTAGTGGTTTAGAGTACGCGGTAGTCTACTATGCGAGAGCATTAACCCGTCACGTGGGCCTCACGCTATGTGTTTAGAAAAAGTGGTGAACGATTTAGAGTGCTTGCTACTCTATTATGGGAGGACTCAAAGCCGTCCACTAAGTGTTTAGAAGTAGTGGTGAACAATTTTGAGTACTTGGCACACTACTATGGGAGAGCATAAAACCTTCCCGTGCGCCTTAACCTTGATGAGGCCGCGTCCACAAAAATTAAGCCATGAATGTTTGTCACGGCAACGTCAGACTGATTCCTGCTTAGAAAAAGTGGTTAACGATTTCAAGTACCAGGTACTCTACTATGGGAGAACATGCATACAAAGCGGCATCTCTGAGTTTAGAAGCCCCGCCACGGTGGTCTAGTGGCTAAGGTACTCGGCTGCTGACCCGCAGGTCGCGGGATCAAATCCCGGCTGTGGCGGCAGCATTTCCGATGGAGGCGGAAATGTTGTAGGCCCGTGTACTCAGATTTGGGTGCTCGTTAAAGAACCCCAGGTGGTCAAAATTTCCGGAGCCCTCCACTACGGCGTCTCTCATAATCAAATAGTGGTTTTGGGACGTTAAACCCCACAAATCAATCAATCAATCAATCTCTGAGTTTAGAAAAAAATTATTTATAGTATGTACAGAACACAAAAGCTTCATACCATTCCACTAACAGGGCACATATACTTTGGCACATGTATGTATCACGACCAACATCACTACGTTACAGTGAAGACATTTGCTCTAATATACATGACAATGCTGGCATACATGTACACAAGAATTCGATGTGATATCACGATACAAGGGTATAACGATACAATAGATCCAATTCAACACAATTTGTAACAAATGAAATCATATATAACTCAACGGCCGCTGCTTAGCACCAAGTTGGTAGAAAAATGAGTTATATCCTTTCGTGTTCCACATTAACGAAAGGGCACGACCAATGCCGCAGAAACTCGTGCTCCCCGAGTAAGAAGAGTTATGAATAGGAAACAATTTATCGATTTCGAGTACTTCATACTCAACTATGGGAGAGCACTGAGCCGTCCCGGGATGACCACATATACCACTAAAAGCTATACTGATAAACCAAGGCTAGAAACGTTTCTACAGGCCTCCAAAAGTAAAGCACACTGAGTCATCTCGAAAAGCCCACATGCTAGACCTGGCTATGTTGCAGAGTTGTCCTGCCCATTGAAGTGGCATTACTCATAATGTGAACCGCAAAAATAAACGCTAAAAAAGGAAATTAAGCTTCCAATTTATACTTTAACCAAGCCACTGCGAGGTTTCAAAACTGTCTCAAATGATGCTGTTTTTATGCCGGCTAAAAGATTCTCCATGCGAATTTCTGCCCACAATTGATTTGTTGAAATCTATGAGGATTATTTCAAATGCGAAGCATTTCTTAGCGAACTTCGGTGACTTTGAGCGTATCTATCTATCTATCTATCTATCTATCTATCTATCTATCTATCTATCTATCTATCTATCTATCTATCTATCTATCCGCTACGACTTTTAGCTCTCCTGGCCGTTTCGATGATGGTATCGATACCAAACTTCGTGTGGCATAACATTACTGTATGAAGAACATATTTAACTGGTAATAACGTGAAAATCATGACATGGATATCATGAATGTCATGATTTACCTTTCATGGTCCTGCAGCTCTTGCAGTGGTTTCGTTCACATGGCATGTTGCAAAACTGGTATGGTATGGCATGATTGCATGGCGAACACGAGCGACAAACCCTAACATGAAGATCATGACATGCGTGTCATGTAATAACATGACTACGTTCCAGCTCATGATGTGCTGACGGCCGTTTCGGTAGCGTCACATGTACTAAATTTGGTATTACAGTACGTGAATGGATGACGAAGGTGTTTGACTGGTGCAAACATGATAATCATGAGATGCGTGCAATGTAACAACATGAATGCATGCCACGCTAATGGTATGCTGGCGGTCGTTCCACTAGCTTCATTTATACCGAATTTTGTATTACGGGACGTGAATGGATGACGAAGCTATGACACAGGTGCGAACATGATAAACATAAAATGCGTGTCATGTAACAACATAACTTCATGCTACGCTCATGATGCGCACGCGGCTGTTTCGACAGCTTCGCATGTACCAAATTCGGTATTACGCGACGCGAATGGAGGACATAGGTAAATGACACATACAAACATGATAATCACGACATGCGTGCAATGTCACTACATGACTACATGCCACACTCATGATGCGCTCATGGCCTTTTCGCTAGCTTCACACATGGCAAATTTGGTATTACGTGACATCAATGGATGACGAAGGTATGTGACTGGTGCAAACATGATAATCATGAGATGCGTGTCATGTGAGAACATGACCACATGCCACAGTCAAGGCGCCAATACATTTGGACGTAACGCGGTGCGCGTGCTCGTCGGTATTCATTTCGTCGCGTCACGCCGGCGTCGCCACGCCATGCGCTGGTCTTGCCGTATGTACTCGCAGGCACGCGCCGCACTGCGTTGCTCTGACGCATGCGCGTTTCAGCGCGTGCGGCGTCCCTCTGTCATGATAAGTGGGAGACGCACTGTTGTCTGGGTAACGCATTGGCGCGAAATGCAGCATGTCGCATTTCGCGCCGGCTTCCGTCGGGGCGCGCGCCGACGGACGCTGGTCGCTCCTGGCGTCAGACTATATAGTGCTCGCGTTTCGCTAACGTAGCGTCGCTGTGCCCAGCGCACGCACGCGTCAACGCTACATTGGAGTATATTGAGCCCTTCATGATGCGCTCGCGGCCGTTTTGCTAGGTCCACATATACCAAATTTGGTGTTACGTGACGTGAATGGATGACATAATATGTGACTGGTGCAAAGATGATAATACTGACACCCGAGTCATGTAAGAACATGATAATAAGCCACGCTCATAGCGTGCTCGCGGCCGTTTCGCTAGCTCCACATATACCGAATTTGTTATCACGTGACGTGAATAGATGACAAAGATAAACGACAAATCCAAACATGGTAATTATGACATGGAAGTTGTGTACGGAATAATTTTTTCTCCACCTCGTAACGTTGTGCTGATTTTAAAGTGACATATCAATATTTCTTATTCGTGCTTCACATACCATCGATTCCCACTGTACGTGGGTTCTGCGAATTTTTTAAAACTTGCAGTATGTAGTGTTGCGAACGACGGGCCGATCCCGCCGAAGCCACCACTGTTGCGAAGCCACCTCCGAAATCCCACCGCTGACCTCCACTGTTGCGAAAGACGGGCGACGCCAACACGGTCCCGATGGCGCCACTGCTTCGAACTCCGCCGGGAAGGTCACCAGCCGTTTGGTAGCGTATGTTTCTCAGCTCGCGGCTGCTTCTGCGCAGAGCTGATAAGACGAGCGGACGAGACGACGGTGAGTTAAACAAGGTTTATGTACAGCATATATACAGAAGCGTTACAATTTCGGCACTGGGGCCGACAGAGACTCGAAGAGCCGAGCTCTCCTCTCTAACACATAGGTTAGCTTTTCGCCTAAGACCGCCGACTCACACACATGTCGGCTCTCCGACACGGGGCCTCCTCTCACTCACATAGGACCGCCGATCGCGACGCGCCGCAGGGCTTCTTTTATTT
This sequence comes from Rhipicephalus microplus, assembly GCF_043290135.1. Taxonomy (NCBI): domain Eukaryota; kingdom Metazoa; phylum Arthropoda; class Arachnida; order Ixodida; family Ixodidae; genus Rhipicephalus; species Rhipicephalus microplus. The sequence continues at coordinate 99,815,536 of NC_134702.1, read as the reverse complement.
ACACCGGGTCCAACCAAAATGTCCAATCAGAAGCGCCGCTGGTCGTCAGGGCAGGTTCCGCCAATGGGGTCGCCGCGCCATGCGTCAGACCACCAGACACGAGAACGCCGGCTCGCTGTCACGTGCGGAGCTGACTCAATGCACGTGGGCCAGAGACGCGCCGCGCGTGTTTACGCCGTTCGCGCCAGGCAGACTGCGGGCTGGCCTTGACCCAGATTGCCTTTTTCAGAGGCACGGACGTTTGACGAGGACTCGCTGGCATAACAGTAGGTACAGCCAAAGAAACACTGATAGCTATATCGGTGAATTTGGGAGTGCACGTTATTGGCGAATTCCCAATGCGGTGAACTTCAATGAGAAAACGCGTTTTACAGTGCGCCCAAGGAACACGAGGAGGCCACTCAAACGGCCGCGAGGACCTGCACTAGAGAGGCCAGCGCTGCGATCGTTTTGACGTCACAGATAAGACTAGTAGTTGTGGAATACGGCAGCTTTGCTTTCGAGACACCACTTGCATCGTCCCGCAAGGCTGCACTGGTGCTTAGTCGCGATTTCACGATGCAAATTGGACACGTGAGTGCCACTGGGAGGCTTCGATTGGTAGTATGCTAGCCCGTATTATCAGGTATTACCGCTACTTCAAGCACTGAGCTTCAAAGCAAAGGGAAACACGCACGGCGCCCACAGCAAAAGGGCAGGAAATGCGGTGTTCTCGGAGACATAGCAAACCCGGCATCCTACGAGTGACGTCATCACGTAGGTGGCACCACGGTGTGTCCTCGAGGCCAATATTAGTTGACATCAAATAATAGAAATGGCATTTCGCCACACACTTAATTGTATACGAGAGAAAACAGGTGGTCCGATAGAGTAACAGAGTGGTTCCTTCGAAATTGGAAACGAGTTGAGAAAGCTAGTGAGCTAACAATGGAGCGACAGTATACGGACGTTCGCGGGTATAAAATGAAATTATCTCGCAGAAGATGGGGCAAACTGGAGATCGTTGAGAGATGCCTCCGCCCTGCAGTGGAGCTAAATAGGGTGATAATAATAATAATAATAATAATAATAATAATAATAATAATAATAATAATAATAATAATAATAATAATAATAATAATAATAATAATGCATCACCAGGCGCTTCAAGTGCCACACTCTTAGGGTAAGTGTTGGGCCATCACTACAGTACACCTTAGCGAGGCCTGCCCTCCAACCAAAGCGAGAGCCCATGGTGATAGTGTAGCCTATGTTCTACAACAATAATCGATTTCATAAACCATGTAGCGAACTCAATCTAATATTAGTCGTTTAGCAAAGACTAGCCGACATTGGAAATTGTTCATGTTACACTATATCTTATATGATTCAGAATTACTTGAAGAATTACACACTGATTAAGAACCCATGCCTCACTATCGACAGCAGTGCGTTACCTTGCTCTGGCACAGTTCTCGTTTCGAGCGAGTATAGGTCCTCGAATGCTCTCACGGTAAAAAAAAAAAAACTTGAATCCAGGTGAGCGGGAAGAGTTCGTGTGGCTGCAGCATTCATAGGAAGACGAATTAGCAGCAAAGCTATATTAGCTACACATGAAACATTACGTCAGTCCGCGACGACAGCATGAGACTTCCCGGACCCCTGAAATCTTCAACACTTAGAAAAAAATAACATGAATGTAATGTATAGCGGTAGAAGTCTCTTAACTCATGTAATGTGGCGTAGCGGAATCGCACAATCACGCCAGGTGGCGAAACACGTCAACTGCGCAACAAGTGTAGGTTTAAAAACGAAAAGGCATTGCCGTGCATGCGCTCGGGCGTATTACGCCAAAATCAGCTGCAAGAGCTTCTACAAAATGCGCAACTGTGCAAGTTGACTTCTTGCCTTACGAACCTGTAGTAAGCCCTTCGCCGATTCGTAAAAGGGAGAATTACGGTATCGTGGCACATAACAAATGAACATACTTGCTGTAGGCCTTTCTAGGATAGTTTGAAACGGCCAATGTTACGCTTAGAGTCGTTTGTTTCTATGTATAACGTTTGAAGCATTCACCGAGAACACAAGGCGGGCTAGCAATTGAGAAGGCGATGAACACGGATCCCGATCACGCCACAGGCTTCCACACTTGATAGCGAAGCTCCACTGTCCACCAAGTATTTGTAAGCGCTACAGAGCACGATGTTTTGCAACGAAAAGACTTCGATTGATATGTGGGGTTAACGTACCAAAAACACCATATGATTATGAGAGAGGCCGTAGTGCAGGGCTTTGGAAATTCGAACCACCTGGGGTTCTTTAAGAGCACCCAAATCTGACCACATGGGACTACAGCATTTTCGCATTCATGGGAAATGCAGCCGCTGCAGCCGGGATTCGATCCCGCAACCTGCGGGTCAGCAGCCGAGTATTTTAGCCACTATAGACCACCGTGGCGGGGCAACGAAGTGACCTGCACAACATTTTATCTCAATGGCCCTGAGCGCTTAATTTGCAGAAGATGTGTTTGATTGTAAGTACTGTTAATGGAGACCTGGAAAATAAAGGTTTCCTTTCCCGATCTTCCATCCAATCTCTCCTAGCCTCCTTGCTTATTGTCTGTCCTGTTACCATCACCTCCATCTTAAATACAGGCGTACACGGTACATACGCGCTCCACAAAATTGTGCCTAACCCCTTCATTCTTTCTTTTTCTCTCTCTCTCTCTCTTGCATCGAGGTAATTGTATTACGCGTTCAAGACAAATTGTTCGACCGGTTATGGGACGAGCGCGCTCAATGCAAACGGCCCTGAAGGCTGCGCTTGGGGAGGAAGGAACGTGAACAGGGGGGCTCCCCCGAAAAGAAAAAAAAGAAAGAAAAAGAAGTAAGCTCAACCCCGAAAATCAGTCCTTTCCTCGAGCGCTCCGTTCCGTCATCTCTCTAGCGCTTGCTTCATTCGTTTGTTCTTCACTCGTTCCGGGGCGCTGCTCGTCCGAGTCGTGTCGCGGGAGCTTGCGGGTCAAGGGGCTGCACCCCTCGCTAACTGCCGCGCTGCCTGCTGCTCTCGCACAACCCATAACTGTAGGCTAACATCAGGGGCAGCTGCTGCAGCTTGTCGATCGCGTATGAAGAAGCCGTATAGACGCGACCTCTCGTTGTGCCACGCGCGTGCACTGAGGACGCGAAACACATCGTGCGTGAGGCGCGCCGACGGAACCCGTCATAAAAGCTCGATAATGGAGGCTGTAAAAAGCCAAGAGACTCGAGCAGCCAGCCTGGCACGTCGCGAGGCTGTGGCGACGTGTATACGAGCATCGCCACTACAACGAGTGCCCACTACATATATGAATACCACAGCGCGCCCTCCGGCGTGCTGCAGCTGCAAACACCGTCATTGGTGCGACCTCGTTCGATCATGTAAAGAAACGACCGTCCCTTTCTCACTTCGCCACGTCATCGCGACCTGCAGCACCCGCCTACTTACGCGCACCGTGTGTATAGACAAATTCCACCGGACCTACGTCACGAAAATGTGGTGGCACTGTCTTGGTAGGCAAAAGGCGCTTTGCCTACCGCAGTTTCTGCTGCGTTTTCAACGGTGCAAGTGGTGTTCTCAGTCAAGCAACGAGAAAATAATAACGGTATGCCAACGAGCTGCGTCGCAGTTGGACGTGAGTCGCGTCTCACAGCTTAATTTTGATTGTTGCCGCACATCGCAGACTTCAGCGCTTATGGCGGAAGTTACGTGCGGACGTCGCTATAATTTTACCCATAATGTCGACATCGGCCTACCTGTGTTTACAAACATGGAATGGGTCTATAGAGAAGTGTTGATTGATATGTGGGGTTTAACGTCCCAAAACCACCATATCGTTACGAGAGACGCCGTAGTGGAGGGCTCCGGAAATTTAGACCACCTGGGGTTCTTTAACGTGCACCCAAATCTGAACACACGGGCCTACAACATTTCCGCCTCCATCGGAAATGCAGCCGCCGCAGCTGGGATTCGAACCCACGCCCTGCGGGTCAGCAGCCGAGTACCTTAGCCACTAGACCACCGTGGCGCGGCTCTATAGAGAAGTGTGTGTGTGTGTGTGTGTGTGTGTGTGTGTGTGTGTGTGTGTGTGTGTGTGTGTGTGTGTGTGTGTGTGCGTGCGTGCGCTCGCTCGCTCGCTCGCGTGCGCGCGTTTGTTCGCGTTTTTGTTCGACGCGTGGTTCGACGTGGAGAAGTGTTAAAAGAAGAACTCTAAAGCAACTTAGAGCCATAGTACGTTTCCGGTACTTCCACAACGTAAACGATCGCATTGACGGTAGTTTACAGCGTAAATTTGTTGTGTGCGGTGTTTCGATAAGAGAATAGATGCTCAAATCTGCAGTAGAGCGGTCGAGGACTTTTGACGAATTCGCTATCGAGAAGCGTATGCAGCAACGCACCCGCGTTCTAACCTAGGGACATTAAGAACGATGAGATCTGTTGTAAACCCGTGAGGTGCGCGCTTGCGCACTTCACACTCCACACTCCACACTCCACACTTCACACTTCTCACTTCACACTTCGCACTTCGCACTTCACCTTATGAGTATTACCGAAGTTAGCGCCGTACTCTGTGTTCGTGTATGCCCCGTATGGATGTGAGTTCTGCTATATAGCACTTCATTCTAACGCTGTAAATTATGTAATCTTTACGAATATTGATATCTGTTGTACATATTTCCTAACATCTTCACCGAGTCTTGTAAATTCTGTACATATATCATCATGTACATTGTCCACATTGTGATAAGTGTACATATGCAGTGTATGTAGTTATTAGTACCATGGACTATGGACACCCTACGGACTTAGACACTTTTGTTTGACTGTGTAATGTATGTTGTGCTTTGTAATTTGTTTGTTATTGTGCTTGTTGTACAGACGCTCGTTCTACAGGTTTGTTGCGTCCCATGATAGTAGAAACGTTTTCTAAACACACTCTGATTCCCTGTTTGTGCCCTCACTGTAAGCAAGGTGAGGCCTGCGGGACGGCTTCCAGATCCCCTATAGTTGAGTACTAAGTACTCTAAATCGTTAACCACTTTTTCTAGACACACTTTGAATCGCCAAACATTTGTTGCCACTGTGTGCTCTACCATAGTATAGAGTGTGCTCATACTATGGCACATTGTGTGCTCTGCCATAGTACAGAGTACCTCGTACTCTAAATCATTAACAACTTTTTCTAAACACAAATCATTGAGCTCTTTCTCTAAACAATGGCCCTCTTCAGGGAAACGGTGTAACTTTTTCATGCATGCTCCTCGTGAGAGCATCCTTGAGAACGCAGAACAGCCACGATGGAGAGCGAATGGAGTAAGTACTGTCCTCAACAGAAGTCAGTGCCTTTTATCTCACTTTTCAACAATGAAGCTCTATATAATATTTTATTGTACGTTTTTACCATTCATACCAAGAGATATAATATGTAATTTTTATGAGTAAACGGTTCACTTTAAAAGACACTTTCTGGAGTATTTTGGTGCCTTTCTGTCGCGTGTCACCCCTCCGACGTGCCCGAAAGAAAAAAAAAGATTTCCGCTTTGGCACCGTGCATTAAATGAAGCAAAATTTTTTTGTGGTAGGTAGCTATTGAGTATAAAGAAACAAAAAAAATTAATAGGCTGTTGTACTGACGTTGGAGTAGCTTCGTGCACGGATCCGAAAATTTGCCCCATCAGAATTTCTCCCCTTTTTGACGGGTCATGAACACACCAACACCAGCCGCGGAGTTTTTTTCTACGCGAATGCTGTGAGCAATGACAAACTTATACACATAAAAAGGTAGACAGCTACCAGCCCCTATTGCTGAACTGAAGAAGCAAAAAAAAGTACTTCTTGTATTAGTTACAGAAGTCGGCAAATTCAAAATGTCGCGTTTTGCCCATGTCCCATCATTTTAGACCACCCTACACTTAACTATTGGGCAAGTTGTTACAAGTTCTGCGCACTTTCTTTATTACATAAGTGTGGTATGGCAATTGAACCTGCAAACAGTTCCTGCCACTGCTATTGCTCAACAAGCTTGATTTAACCGCGTTCAACCACGACAATATTTTTTCTATAGTTCATATGGCATGGTAAATTAGTGAGAGAATTTCGGTGACTGTTTTCTTCAATTTAAAGAGCACTAGTGAAAAACAAGAAAATAATGAAGTCAAATAAGCTTTTCGCTTTCATATACCGATTATCACAGTTCACTTAAAGCAGTACAACTACCGTCCAATATATCTCCTTGGCTTAATTATCTGCTCGTTTTTCATCTCATATGGTAAGCCTAAGCTAAGGGGCTGCTCGGACGCAGTAGTTTGCTCTCTGGTGCGCTTGTAACTAATTGACAGCTAAAACTTGACGTCTCAAAAACAGAAACAAAGCTTTCAGAAATAGAGCTATGTTTTGTGTAGCGGTACACCCTTTTATTCTTTCTGCCGATATACCACTCTGGGGAAGCCCTTTCGACCACAGCAAAGGTCCAAGAACTACTTGGAACAATTGGTCCCATGAAAAGGAAAAAAAAAATAGAAATGGTTCCTGAAATGGCTTGCCTCTATGCTAAGTCATAAAATCACGCACCACGAAAAATAAAAAAAAGAAATGGTGACAGCATAGCTTTTAGGGCGTTGCGACTTTCTTAAGTATAATCCCCTGAGATGTGCAATGACATCTTTTCTGCCATCCGTTGCATGGAGGCACTAGCACGTCCAATACGACGCCGTAGTCATTAACGCAATGGGCAAGTATGCTGACGCTGCCAGACATGCACTCTGCCTCACGAGGACTCACCGAATGGACTCCCTAGAGGCGTTCGTTCGTTGTACCGTCGACACTGATATGCGCGTTTCCATGGGCAGATTTGAATGAGACAGTTTTTGTTGCGTATACCTTCTAGCTTTAGAGCAGCTCAACATCGGCTACGCGAAAAGGTCACGTGCATCGTAAATGGGTCCACAAGATCGCTATAAGACATATGCGTCATATAAGTCTCAGACAAGTATGACAGAGGTAGAGAGAAGAGGGAAGGAAATAGAGCCAAAATGGCGCACCAGGATGAGGAAGACCAAAAAAAAGTGGAATGGTATACGGACACGGACTGCCAGTTGTATTTCATACTTCCGCAATGGAAGACAAACTATGCATGCATCCTGGTGAAGACAACATGCCGCAAGTACGATGACAAGGATTGTCTGGTGCTACATTGCCCAGCGAGTGTATTTTTCGGTTAAGAAAGTAGCCGCAGGCTCCGCGGGTCAGGCGCCAAGGGTGTACTCGGCGTTGCTTCCCCTGAAAGTGGAGTGACAGCAGGCCGCTTTTCACATTTGCCGAAAAGCAGTGGGGAGAAGCCAACCGATTTGGATGACTCGTCCGGGATGTTTTGTAAAGAAATAACCCCCCCTTTTTTTTTCGGGATGAGCACGGATGCTGCTGCTCATTCGGCTGTGTCATCGTGCACAAATGATTGCTTAAGATGAAAGCTGCCCATGAAGGAAGAACGTACAACCACAGGGCAACGTCTTGTGGCCGTATTTGCGCATGAAAATAGGGGCTTTTAGCTTGTGCGTATAATTCTGTACGTTAACGCGTTACCGGATACCAGTTTGCGTTTAACGTATTACCGGAACGCATGTTTTTTGACGTTTTAGCTCCAGATACGTACGCACGTAAACGTATACCTTTACGTTTTCGCAAATCATAATTGCTCATGCTAACTGTATTTAGACTATATTTAACTCAGAATTGAATTACCTGTACGACAAATGGCCGAGACTGTATTTTTATCGTGTATAATATGCTCCTATTCGCAAAAGAGTGAATAAATTCACGGTTCCTGACACGATGATATCGATATCTTGTGGCACTTCGTGCAGCCACAATCATGAACACGTTGGTTTACACCCAATGTTTTTTGATGTGAATATGGTTGAAAAGGTAGTGATTCGTGATAACGCCACTGCGATGTTCTTACAACAGACGTACAATGCACGATGCTTCTGCAATAATGATTTCACGATTGCTTGGTTCATTTTGGTCCCAATAAAAGGCGCCTTCTACTCAGCCTGTCGGGATCTCCCAAGTTCACGTATTTGGGGTTCTAGGCTATTCTAGCATTGGTAATGCAGCTGAAAAATAGTAATGGCAGCTGGCGCCCGCAGTTCACCTTACTTTGACTCGATGGCAGGAGTCTCCACAATGCGCACACCAAGAGTTCCTACCAACAAAGCTAGATTGACGTGATAGCGCCTCAAACGTGACGCCCATCCAGTGGGTTGTTTACGTTACGTACACAACTATACATACATACATACATACATACATACATACATACATACATACATACATACATACATACATACATACATACATACATACATACATACATACATACATACATACATACATACATACATACATACATACAAGCTCACCTCTGGGTACATTTGCACAAGAAATAGTGGTTAATGAAGCCCTGCCCGTGGAAATTTTCGCACGTACTTTTCTCTAACCTGGGCGAAGTAGTTAACCTATAGATGTCGCAGGTCTGTTAACATTACTCATGATCGTGCTGGCGGTGTTGCGAATTGACGATGCTGCATGCCCCGGTCAGCGCAGCGGTTTCTGACGAGCAATAAACTTACTCACGCTTAGCGCATTCAAGACAATAGCGAGCGCGTCGAAGTGTTCTTCGGCAAGCAGTGTATTATGTACGTAGTGTACATTTGAAGTATGGCATCGCACAGTGACTTGAAGAAAATAGTTAACTGCATGAGCTGTTATTTTGTCCCCCTAACCAGTAGAGCATTAAGTATTTGCGTTGTAACGATGTGCTGAATGCGCGGCAACATTAAAAAAAAAGTGACCATGAAAATCATGAATTTACTCACACCTGTACCCCGTTTTCTAAAATAAGAATACAATGAAAAAAGGAGTAAAAGATATTGAAAGTATTTATTCATTTATTAACGTACATCGCGATACCTTGAAGCAACCGCTGTCAATTCGCTGGCTGTTCAATTTATCACATTTTAGACGCGAGTAATTCTGCTGTTTTACAGAGCAGTAACTACATGCCGGTCACCCGATACGCTTCTTCGGTTTACACGAACTTTTTCTGCAGCGGAAGAAACCAATAAAGGAGGGCTCTTATTAATCAGCGAGAAAAGGAATTCCGACTAGGAAGTCACTGATGAAATGTGCCGAGAGAGTAAACTTTCGGAGACGATCACAAGTCAAGATGCGTAAGAAAGTCCTTGAGCGTAATTCGGACAGTCTGAGGCCCCAAAACATATCGTACGAGCACTTACATCCAATCACCTCTTGCTATAGCAGGCACACTCGAACAGAGAAAACGCACAGCCGCGTCGGCGGTAACAACCATGGCGTCTCCGAAAGGCGCCTGCAGCGCCACGCGTGGCCGCACTCGTAGACTAATGGAATGCATTCCCTGATGAATAGACCTCTTCCCAAAGGCCCCAGATCGGAGAGTTCGGTCTATCCAAGGGGGATGCCTTTCTCGTTATTTATTTACTCTCGGAGTGGAGCCGGATTCGTGATGAAAAAAAAAAAGCAAATGAATGTACAAAATCTACACAGACAGTGCCACGGGCAACGCGGTAGAAGGCTGCCGAAGAGATGGCAACAGCCAACTTTTTGTGATTCTCAAAGAAAAAGGATAAAACTAGTCGACTAAGAAAGTGTGCTCAGGGAGCTCCGTGGGTCCGGTATTTGTGACGGGCGCCTGTGCTTCCATGCGAGGTTTGTTTTCCGGTTATTGCGTTGTTCCCTCAGATGCAGCCGGCCTTCGAGTCGGCAAGATTCCCAATCACGCGCGAGCAGTGTATGTATACTTGGCGTGTTGTTGTTCCCAACGCGGAAGCCGACCCGGCGCGCAGCATATACCCGGGGTCGCCGTCTGGCAACAGCTACAGCGATGGCTGCGCCCTCTTACGCTCGAAATACTCAGTACTCGCTTGCCTGCCTGCTGTTCATATGACGTCGTTCCTTCCATTTCGTTTTTCCTCGGCCATAGTCGGCAATACTGCAGCTGTTGCTGCTGCTCTTCGAGCAGCTATATATCTGCACGCCTCGCGAGCACGGAGATCAAAATGGCGCGCTCGCGTCGTAAAAGTTCACGGCGGCGTGAACGGGGCTGACATATGCGCGAAGGGGACGATGGCGGCTCCTTCGGCGGTCGTCGCTGAAAACCGGTGAACTGAAAACAGCAGCGCGCTGCTATGACGCCGGCCGCCGCCGTTGCCCTGATCATGTAGAGTGCACCCCCGAGGAAGGAGAAGCAGCAGTGATGGCGGAGACAGTGCGGTGTCCCATTTACTAGTGATGCCGCGTAGGGCGGGGTTATATACGGCCCCGAAAGGCCAGTGCTGGTGCGCGTGTGTGGGTAGGCGTCTGCGACTATGTGCGGGAGTCATGATTGTGCACTTTTGCCCCTTAAGCTAAACCATCGGTCTTCGTGGATAACTTCTACGATATGGCTAAGGAGCATGCGTGAATAAAAAGCGAGAAATACGTGACCACCACATGCTAAACGTCTGTCCCGAGCACCCCATCCATAACAGGGTCTGCAGGTATAATGGTGCAATCCGTAGCGACGTTCCTCCACTTAAAATCTATCGCGCTATGCTCAGTGTTTGAACATTATCTACAGACGACAGTCGCGTCCCATGGACAATACGGAGATTGTTGTGTGGATCGAGCTGGAGGCTCACCTTCTGGGGGCAACTGAGCGTAGTCTAAGAAGCGCCATAATCCCGATCATGGTGGTAGTGGTTAGGAGAGGAAAAAGGCACCTATAATAATCCTGATCATGACATGCGTGGTGTAGTTCTGTGTTCTATCTCCTCTCTGCATTTGTATTTGCCTTTATAACGTGTTGCGTCCTTGTTTTAAACCGCCACAGAGAAAAACGCAGGAAAGTGCCGTAACTTTTATGAAATTTGTAATGATGAGGTAGCCTCTAGACCATTCTCTGTGCACAAAATTCTAGGCTATGGGCATGTGCCTCATTGGCGCAGAAAGCGACTGAAGCGCTACTGCAGTACTTCAACACAACAAACCTGAACGACCACGTGTAGACTGCGTGTGCTCCCCCGAGTGTGCTCGTGATTGTGTGTATCTTTCTTAGCTCTCTCCTATCTCTTTTCTCCCCTTCATCTCTTCCCCTAGTGCAGGGTAGTAAACCGGACGTGCGTCTAGTTAACCTCCCTGCCTTTCCTTGCATCTTTATCTCCCTTCTCTTTCTCTCTCTCTTTTTGTTTGTAATGATGTGCTGTAGCGAAGAGACCTTCCTACACATCTCCGAGAGTCCACGCCATAGAGCGGACAGTTGCCCGCATATCGTCTTTGCATATCGTATACAATATGCAGAGACGATAATCGGCAATCGCTATGTGGTCTGTGGTCCATACGATGTGCAGCTCACCCTGATTGCATACCAATGTTGCTAGCAATCGTTATGGAATATCTTCCTCCAAAGTCATCGTCAATGAAGGTGACGAAGGCATCGTAAACACTTGTAAAGTCTTCCGCGCGTGGTCACGCATGAGAAGGCTGACTAAGTGCGTTTCTTATTCCTGATTTTAGTTACGCTTCTAATATAACTTTCAAACGCCCTCGTCTCATTCCTTATGGGAGCAGCATACTAGTTAATCTAAACTGATTAACATCCCTGCTGTTTCTTTCTTTCCTACTTTACTTTATTCCATAATCCTCGGAGGGAACTTTCGCATCGATTGTTAGGCTTTTCCTTGTGATCCACGTTAACGTGCTGTTTGCTTTATATACCTTATGCGAGATTTATCCTTCACTTGGTCTATATTTTAAATATTCCGCATAGAGCTGCACATATGGTTCGCTATAGTCAAGTTACGAGAACTGCAGGTACCGACATGTATTCCAGAAGCCTCAACAGTGGACGAGTTCGTGAAGAATTCGTGACTTACCATTTAGCCTCCTATTAAAGTTGTGTCCAGCGCACTTTGTCTGAAAGATATCACAGGACACTTGGTTGGCCGTGTGCGAAGAACCACCGCGTTGCAATTGGAATGCTCTTGTAACCCACTGCAAGCCGGCCTTTCACTATAGTGATGCGACAAGCGATCGCCGCTGCCCATATAACAGATTCCACAAGACACTGCTTTTGCAGTGTTGCGGCACACATTTAAAGCAACACAAAGACAAATAAAAATTTACGTTGGAGTGAGAGCCCAATGTATGACAATGTCTGAAACTACAATATTATCAACAACAGTGCGCTACTTACCGACAAATTAAGCTAAATGCACGAGAACACATGCGCCACGAGTAGGACATTAGCAAAATGATCCTGATGACGACAGAGTTTCCACCTACAATTAATCACTAGTGATTGAACTAGCTGATTAAAAAGAACTTTACGTGCGACAAGAGTCGTAATAAAATGTTCCTTGTCCGTTTCTGTTTGATTTATAGAAAAAAGAACTACAGCACTATACTGAGGAGATGGGCGCGAGGGACTCATAAGTTCAATTTTTGCTTGGCTAAACTGCACAAGTCATGCCATCTAGCCGGGTCCAGTCGAAGCAAGAACGCTTACCATCTCGGAGGCCATGGCAGAAAATCGTTCAATTGCTGCTGTTGCTGCTGCTACTAGTCCGCGGCCACGTGCGCACGGCAACAGTGACGTGAGACGGACGACTGCCAGGTGGGGGACTTAAAGTGCGCTATAACGCGATGCGGGCCACTGAGACGTGATTTTATTTCAAAATAAGCACTTCCTTGTCACAAAAGGTTTCTGGACTGCTATTTCAGCGATCAACATGAACTTAACATTAACCTTTACTGTCGTTTTGTTGAACACATACGCACAAAGTATTGTGCTTTAAGGTCAGGCACATGTTGCAGCGAAAAAAAAAAGAACCAGTTAAATGATGAAACTCCTGTTTTCACTCAAGTTGGTTCAGACTTTAGGGTAAACTGGTACATGCAAGGGAGAGAGAGAGAGAGAGAGAGAGAGAGAGATGGACACAAAAGGAACGAACACAGCCAGGCGCCTGTCCCCATTCGTTCTTTCTGCGTCCGTGTCTTTTTTTGCACACACCAGTTTACCTTGACGCTTAAAATCTTCTCTGAGAAATTTTCGCTGAAATCACACCAGTTAAGAACACCTTTAAAAGTGGAGCAATAATATAATCAATTTAAGCACTGTATATACACTCGTGATAGATGCAGTTGATCCATCATCATCATCATCATCACCATCATGATCATCATTATCATCCCGTCTACGTCTACTGCAGGACATATGCCTAAGGCCTCTCCAATGTTCCGCGAGACCTTTCAGTCGACAACTTGCTATAGAGACAAGTATGCGTTTTCTTGCATTCGAGATATGAAATTTGCACGCTCCTATTCTTGTGAGTATGATGAGCTCGAATATTTAGGTTACACATCACGCATAATATACAGCGTGTGACGTACGGTATACGTTGCGTACTTTGCATGTCAGACTCGATAACCCATTCGTACACACAACACTCACTTCGCGCATGCGTAGTACGCAGCTCTACAGGCAAAGCTTCTAGCAACCCCTATTACTCACCATCATGCACGTATATATCCCGTGCCCACCACGCATGCATGCTCGCGCGCTCCTCGAAATAGGCCTGTCGTATCGCGCTAATTTGCTAAGCTTCAGTGACGAGCGCCCCGCATAGGCATGCACTGCTACTTCCGCGAAAACCCGCGACGTCACGTGATCATCTCTCGATCGCCTCTCTCGTTTCATTAGTAGCGGCCAATAACGGTATACGGACGTCAATCACCGCCAAGGGTAAACACCGGTGGCTGCGTGTAGACATCCTTGGTGATAAGAGAGGCTGGCGAGGCAAGCTAAGATGGTTGATAAACGAGACAAAAGCTTATACATAAAAAGTTGTAGGCCTGTCTGCCTTACTCATTAGCCGCTTCCTATCTTTATACCGCGAGCTGCGCATCGATGACTTGAAGCAGCTGCCGATAATCAACAAAAATATAACAATAAAGGGAAGGTCTCCCTTTTAAAGACATCAACAAAACGCTGTCTTGCAGGAACAAAAGCCACATGACAGCACAGCGCTCTCCTTCATTACAGAGGCGCGCCGCAATGACGGAAGGCATCTTGAGTTTTGCTACTGTTATTATTGTTTGTTTTCAAAGAAACAAGAAGCTTCCCGAACGGAGACGACCCGCGAAATCTTCTTGACATATTTGCGAAGTCGCGCCGTGACAAGCCGCTGATGGAAGCCACTTGGCGCCTGTCACGCTACTGTTCCCGGCTTGCTCACTTTTCTTCTTCTTTAGCTCGTCGCTTCGGCTGTACATCATTACGCCGTAATGGTGAGCACGGGTGGATTGAGTGTCTGCTTCAACACCGTTGTGATGCATTCGAAAAAGAAAACAATAAAGAACACAGAGGCTACTCCCCTTCTCCAACAGCGTTGTATATATAGAGGGATGTCGACACCTCCACCGTTCTTCAAAACGTCCTTCGATGATGCCGTGTGGTATCGAGCTGCTCTGCTAGTTTACCCTCTTTACGCGCCTGTCAGATTTTCATTCTTCTTCTGTTGGATACAAGAGCAAGGCGAGGACATGCAAAGCAAAGACGCTGATAAGAGTGATTGGAACCCGCAGGCCCTCAACCACATCCCCCTCCCCTTCTGTCTTCGAGTATCAATCGCGCTAATTTGCCGGCTCCTGTCCTTAAACAGAATGACAGATAACAAAGCACCCCTCAGCCGTGTTTGCAAATACCAGTGGTTATCAATACTCGGGACCACCGCTGCTTCAGCGCATGTTTGTTCACATGACCATATGTAAAGATCCCTCAACGGCCACGGAAGAGGCAATAAATAATGAGAAAAAAAGTGACATGGGAAGAAAAGGCAGCTGCGTAAGTTGGCAGAGCTCATCGCACGCGTCTCGTCATCGTTAAACAGCAACGCGGCAGGCGCTGAAAGGCTGCCGCTTCTTCGAAGATCAATCGCAAAACAGAAAAGAAAAAAAAAGCGTATTAGAACGCGTCGTTTTTCAAATCACCCTCGTTAAAGCACAAGCCACTCGACATGGAGGGGAAACACGCTTCCATCGATACGTCAACAATGCATCTATACTGCGTCCTCATCGGTGGCTCTGTCGCCACTCGCCCTTTTCATGTATTTATCTCTTTCTCTCCTTCCTCTGTGGTTTCTCCTCATGGGGTATCGGGAAGAGCGGTGCATATATGGCGGTTTACTTAACGCCGCCGCGGCGACTCCCCGGCGCCCGGCCCATCCAAAGGGACCGATCTGGTGGGTGCTCACCGGGGGGGTTCGCTTGATAATGAAATACGCACAAAAAATATGAACGGCGTATCGTATGACACGTAAATATCGGCGTTTCTTCTTCTTTGGCGCCGGAGAGAAAACGGCGCTCCCGTTGGCAAACAATATTAACGAGTATTGTCAAATATGTCGACGCCAGGAGGGAAAACGTTCTGTGCCGCCGCCACCGCCGTGGAACGCATATACTGTGCAGACGGAAAGAGAAGGGAAAGAAACAAAACTATTGCTGCGGGACCACTACGCACGGTCTCTCGCCCTTTCTCGTTCACGGCGAGCGTGAGCGAGAGCTTCGCGCACAGCTTCTAGCATTGCGCATCATTCTAGCTTCCTAAGCGTTCCAACGTGCATGTGCGTACCCCGCGACACCCCACTTCCCCACGCGTCGTTCGTCTGCTTAGTATCGGTTCCGGGAACGTCCGTTTCTCAGCAAATAATTACGCCGCGGCGCCTGTTCTCTGTCTGCCGGCGTTCTCCCCTGTACGTCGACGGTATCCGTGGCGGCCCCTCATCAATACAGGATTTGCTGTTTGGAGATGGCCGATAGTCGCTCGATATAGAGGAGTGCCCAGCAAGGAGCTAAGCCTTACAGGAGAAGCAGACGACGCCCGTGGTGCCGGCGTTCCATCTTTCTCTCCCATGTCTACCAGTGCGCACGCTTCTACTGCAATGCCATCTGTGCGGCGAATCCTTTGTAACATTAGTTTATTTCTTTAACGTACTCTGGTTAAACGGGCACCACGGCTCCCTCCCCTGGCGCTTTTGTTTTAGACTATACACTCGCCTCGTCATCACAAGGGCTTCAAGTCACCGCCATCCATCTTGTAGCTCGGCCTTCCGGAGACTTTGACGGACGCGCAGCACGAAGTGGTCTGTGCGTACCTACTATGCCCTCCTCTCCCAACACAAACGCCACCTAGGTTCTTTTTCTTCTTTAAAGTGTATGACCCATCCGCCTACTACAAACTCCAAACCTCTGCCCTGAACTCAGCGGGATACGCGGACTCGCGCGCTCAAGCATGAAGAGAGTCACTGCAGTGAGTTCAGTAAACAGGTGAAACGTTCGAGTCGACATGTGTTATTCTTCTCTGGAAGCCAGTGTTATTGGTAAAGTTGGTGAAATCCCAACCCCCTCTGGCTAACGAGACAGCCGTAGTAACAGTTCGAAGATAGAAGACTTCAATTTTCGCGGGAAGCCCAGTGGAACAACAGACAAGCATCTCAGCTGCACCCGACGACCAGGCACGTGAAAGAGGGCGTTTGGTTTTGTGGCCTTGTACGTTCTAGTGGGCGCTTTCGCCAAAGATTGAGAGATAAATGCAGCGAAGTTTGCCGTGTTGTATCTTCATTCTCAGAGAAAAAGAGGAATGGAGAAAAAATGACACCATCTCCCCTCAGGCGACCATGGGGTTATGCGGAGCATCGCGATTGTGCGTGTGACCAGTCGGTTTTTTCAGTCAAGAAACTCGCTAACAGACACTGCCTGCGTCGGCGTTGCGAGGTAGTAGAGGGGGAGCGTAGGATCAGAGAGAGAGAGGGGACGGACATACGCAACGGGTGAGGAAGGGGGGCGAGCGCAAGCAGGTGATAGGAGAGAAATGGAGAGATAAACGTGCAGCTGTTGGAGAGAGGTAAGGAGGAGAGTCGCGCATCCGTAGCATGAGTGGCGACGGTGGACGCGTGATATAGAGCAAGAGATGTTCGTCATCTAATACTAAAAATCAAGATGATAGTGACAACTTGAGAACTGACGCCCACGCACACACAACGTCGAAAGCTAAGCCGATAACTGAGCCCAGGAGCTCTCCTCTGCCAATATGTATTATTCTGAAGAATAATTATATTCTTGTCGAATTAGAGTATTACAAAGAGTCTGTATTTCATTATGTAAAGAAGATGCACTTTCAAGTGCATCTCAGTGCTTCAAGACACGCTTGCCATATTGAAACTTATTTAGGTGTTACGAATAGTGCTGTGCATGTAAAAGACGCCATGTAAGAGTTGATTTACGTGTATGCTTGTAATATATTCGTAAATTTACAAATCATGTCTTAAGATAGAATGTTAACATTCTGTATACTTACCTACATGACAGTGGTTTCTCGTGAATTATATGTGACATGTTCCAAACGTGCAGCTTTCCTTCTTGTTTAGCTTCTCTTAGCTCACGTGCAAATCCTTGTGTTCACGTTTTGACTGTTTGTACTGTGTTACACATTCACTTCCATGTTATAATATGTTTTGTGAAGCCGTACTGATGCATATATGCTGCAGCCTTCTAAATTCATACATTACAAACAGTACGAAACAAACTTTCGAACACAAATAGTTCATCTTTGCCCTCGCGACTCGCACCAGTCCTGAAATTAAGAACGCGCATGGGCATGAGGCAGCCTGGGTGTTTCTTAGCTTTACGACACACGTCGTGTTACCCCTCTACAGCGCATCGCTTTGCCATGCTTCAGTCTGTGACTAAGCAAGAACGTGAGCATTCTTCAGAGCTTAAAGGCGTACCGAACCACTCTTCCAAGTAATCATCGAATGAACTCATATATCGGCGTTTGTTGCGCGACGAATCGACTGCAGCAAACATTTCTCCAATAGGCCGAGAACGAACGGAGTGACAGGGACTTGTCGCACGCCCTAAGTGCTTTCCCCCCTCGTTCCCCAACGTCGCGCCCATGATGAAGCGTGATAAGGCGTGATCTCTGTCTCCCGCTGCGATTCTCGTGCGCCAGTGTGGAATCACTGTGTCGAGTTAGCAGGGTTACGGTACGAAACACGGCTCCGGTACGTGGTGACACCCTGTGGCAACAAGTGCAACCAATCCAAACGCTGCCCTTCGTATGCTATTGGCCAACAGCATGCTATCTGATGCCCGACGTCAAACAGCAGGCATCCCCCGAAGAGAGTTAGCGCGCTTGAAAAAAAAAAAGAAACAATTTCAAGCTCCGCTTCTAAACTCGCTATGCGGCGCGTGGCTGCAAGATTCGGCTGAGCTGTTCGTAGCAGTGCATGCTTCCCGCAAGGCGTTTTTACTGGCTGAGCTCGAGAGGTAAGTCATGGCACATTTAAAATAAATAAGAAACTGACGAAGAATGTAAACATTCACGTCGAATGCTTGCCTAATTTCAATAGAGCACAAAATGCATAACCGGTAGGGACAATCAGACAATTAAACTAAGACCAGTATGTATC
This sequence comes from Rhipicephalus microplus, assembly GCF_043290135.1. Lineage (NCBI taxonomy): Eukaryota > Metazoa > Arthropoda > Arachnida > Ixodida > Ixodidae > Rhipicephalus > Rhipicephalus microplus. The sequence goes on along the minus strand of NC_134702.1, from coordinate 99,796,973 downwards.
ACGTGTAAACGTGTAACGAATGAATAGTTTTATATTTCTACTATACTAATCAACCCACACAGGCAACTATCACGACGAAGGCGACTACCGATCGCTTCGACATATAAGGGCAGCATATTGCTCTCCCATAGTAGAGTATCTTGTACTCTAACTGTTAAACGTTTGTTCTAAACAAGCGTGGGTACCTCAAATTAAACTGTTTCGCCCCGCCACGGTGGTCTAGTGGCTAAGGTACTCTGCTGCTGACTCGCAGGTCGCGGGATCAAGTCCCGGCTGCAGCGGCTGCATTTCCGATGTAGGCGGAAATGTTGTAGGCCCGTGTGCTCAGATTTGGGTGCGCGTTAAGGATCCCCAGGTGGTCGAAATTTCTGGAGCCCTCCACTACGGCGTCACTCATAATCATATGGTGGTTTTGGGACGTTAAAACCCCACATATCATATCATAAATTAAACTGTTTCACGCGTACAGCTCTTCAAACTGCCATCTGCAACCGCACCGCAACTGTCTCTACCTTCTACGGAATAGCAAATATAGGACATGCGACGAGGCAGTAAAATGAAATGACTATCCGGCCAATAAGGGACACGTTTTTATCTCTAACTTATCGTGTGTACCATGAAAGAGCCAGGTGTACTCGCCAGAAACGTGCGACCTTGTATACGCACGCATTCCCAGATCTTATATATCTCACGCTTGCTCTGTAATTGCCCTAAGACGTATTCACGACTCTGACATCGACTCGCCCGTACAGGCACGTCCCGCAATCTCGGAGCAAATAACGCTTCGCCGAAATCATCGCGAGCATACTCAGTAAGCCATTCGAAATGGCTATTTTTTTTTCTTAAGCAATGTCCTCGAAGCAGCACTGTAGGCGGTCGATATTATAGGCGTTCTTCTCTCTTCCTCCCAGCAGCACCTGCGTGGCAAACACACCCTGTAGTAAAAAGAGTATCGCTTATCAACCCTGGTGATCAAAACGTGGCGCTGAATGCGCTCACACGCGTACATTCGCCGGACCATTCATACGCCGTGTTGGCACACACGTACACACTCGAGCACGCTTTGAAGGTGTACACATACCAGGACCGCGCCTTCGCTGGACTGCTGCGTACGCTACGCGCCGTACTTACACACACAGTTTGCCATGCAACCCAACCCGGAACGTGAATGAAAACTTGGCGCCGTAGTTCGGTTGTTGGTTTGCGCTTTACTTTCTCGCAGAAATCCCGCCGGCGACGATGCAAAGGCAGGGGCCTCCCCTGGAGGGACCCACCACCTCCCTCTGCCTTGCGCCACGACTCTTCGCTCGTTTCCTGGCTGCCCACCGAGAGAGGGGGGCGCTGCGAGCGTTCTTCTACAAAAGCCCCTATCTTTGACCACACCTGAAAAACAAACGCGCAGGCCCCACGGTGATTTGAGCCTCCCCGTCGTGCACTGCTATGCTAAGTATGCGTGCAACACAGCTCGTAAGAGAAAATAAACACACACACACACTAGGAATTGGCTGAAGCCGTGGCGTCACCGTCAACGCCATCATCTAAGAATCACCTCCCCCTTCCCTTTCACGAGCATGCGTAGAAGAAGCTGACGCACCCTCCTTACTGCCCCCCACCCTGTTAACTGCGTCTGGCCACAAAATTGAGGCAATCACGTCGTCGCGGATGCACTTGATTGTGAATTATGCTATGGGGGCAGGTGAGGAGAGGGGGAGTGTAGATTGCCTAAGGTGTAGTCGTGCATGAGTGGCGCTTGTCTGTTCGTGACTGCATGCGTACGTGTGTATGTATGTACCACGGTGATATGTGCGTTCCCTACGGACGCTTCGTTGCGTGTTGTGCTCCCGAAGCAAATAGACATTCCCCGTAGTGCTCTCGGGGAAGGGGCGAAGAAAACGGAGCGGATGCAGAAGACGCGAGGGTGTGAACCTCATTCATACGAGCAGCGGCGCGTTCTCCTCTCTCTGCCCCTCTCTCTCATCAGGGGGCGATGAAATATGATTGGTGGGGGGGCCTCGTCGGGGAGCTGCCACGCTTGTTTGCTCAAAGAAGTGTACGTGTGCGCCTGTAAAACGAACAGGGGTGATTATACCTGTCCGCTGGCAACGGGGGGAAACGAGAGCCCCATCGCCACCTTTCTGCCCCTCGTATACCGTATACACTAGAGCTACAGTATATGCTACCTTTAGGTAGCTCTACTGTACTGCATATACTGAAGTACAGTGTATACTGCATATACTGCAGTATATACTGCATACTGCATATATCCTACTTAAAGGTAGCATATATGTGACCTTTAGTAGGCATATACCTGAAGGTAGCATAACAAAAACTACCTTTGGTTAGCATATACCCAAAGGTAGCATATAAAGGTAGCATATGTAGCATATACAGAAACTACCTTTAGTTAGCATATATTCAAAGGTAGCATATACAGAAAGTCTAGTATATACTACCTGTGGCTCGCAAGCGTATCACGTGGCTGCTTGTTTCGCGGGCCGTTGCTGCCACTAACAGTGCTGTTTTCTCTCTTCTTTTGCATTTCGCAGATATTTCCACATTGCACTTCCCTTCGAACGTACCGCAGAATTTCGACTCATATCGAAAGCATGCATGCAGATTTCCAGCAATGTCTCCTTCGGCGCCGTCATATTGCCCTATATACGAACGAATATGGCGACCACCGAAAACTCACTGCTGAGGCAGCGACGACCGCCTTTGTACACCTGTGCTACAGTCTAGAAAAAAAAATTTGCTCCCTTTTTCCGATAGGAATATCAACGCAGTTTTGTGTGCGACGAGCCCTTGATACGTTTCGGTAAGATCGCTGAACTAATTACACGGGGTGTTGAAGGACCGCTAAATGCTCAAATTGCGTACGGGGCATCCCTAGCCAATCCTGCAACGCCAGGAACCACAGAAAACAATCATAGCGCGGCTGAAAACATTATATTTGACGTGATAGTGACGAATATTGCGTTTACATTCGAGAAGACCACGATAATATCGCTCACCTACATGCGGACGTTGTTATGCAAACGCGCCGGATTGTAGGCTGCGGCGGCTTTAGGAGGTCGCCTCGAATTGCAACGGTCGTTGTATACTACCACTACTTGTTTCCCGAAGATATCGAGAATGAACAGGCTGCTACTCTTGCATATGGGGCGCGGGGAACACGAAGCACAGTGAGGGAGGTCTTTCTGAGAAGTCCGTGGCTTCCCCCCTTGTCAGCCGGCGTGCGGTGTAGTACTTACGAGAGAGACAGGAAGAGATGTGAGTGAGTGTACGCGTACGCTAGCTATCTTCCGCTGGCGTCTGACAGCAGAGAAAGAGAGGCAAAAGTATGAGAGGTTCAGCTCGCAACTTCGCCCGTTTCTTTCTCTCTCTTCGTCCGTGGCCCCCCCTAATGATACGTTGTGATCGGAACGTGAAGGGTGTTCGGGGGCTGGCGGGACGCGTGCTGGAGCCACTGCGTAGGCCGGAATTCGCTCGGGGCGACCGCCGTCATTTACGGAACAAACTCCCCGCTAACGCTATGCTGCGAGGCTTGTACTGCTGTTGCTGCTGCTATAAAGCATTGGTGGTGGTCTTGCTTCGTTCGGCACTCGTTGCCCCCCCCCCCCCCCCTCTTCCTATATAGTTTTTCCTCACTCCTTTCATTCTCTTCCATATTAAATATGTACGTTATTCGAACAGGCCACTGTGCAGTACAGTTCCTCCCTCCTAGGCGTACGAACTGCTCTCAACGAGTGAATGAGGAGTAAACAAGAGTAGCAGAGTGGGGTGGTTGCGCAGCATTACCCACAAGAGGTCGTCTTTATCGGGTTTGGTCAAGCAGCATAAATGCGCTAGCCTAAAGAAACCAATAACTTTTCTTGGGCTGCTTGGTGGATTTGGATCTGTGAGAGCTTACGTACGTACGTAAGCCTACACACACTGTTGTGGTCTGGGTCCTGTGGGTCTCGTCGTTGGTAGCTGGCTCCCATCGGACTCGTCCCTTATAGCGAGATGCAATGCTTATATGGGAAAACAGAGAACAGACGTTTATTTACATTAGAGAGAGGTCAATAAGAAAGTTTAGATATATAGTGGCGTTCTTCGTACATGGCGAGCTCTCCACTCGAAAAAGCACACCGAATGAGCCGTGGGGGCTCATTATAAAGGGTCTGTCCTCCCCAGATCCCTAGATCGGGGACCGCGTACAGATGGCACCGTCCAATCACGGACCACACATTACCCGCGAGGGTGACGAGCACGCACGGTCCACGCGAACGTTCAAAACTGAAGCGTGGTCACCGCACGGCCATGTGGCACGAACGCGGCTCCCCCCCCGTCAAGGTGTGTCGCTGGGCGAGGGGTCTGGAGTTGATGACTGCATCCATCGAAAGGGCCGCCGTAAACAAGCTTCAAAGGGTGCCGAACGACTCGTTCAATTAGCGGGACGATTCCCGGCCGCCGCCGCCGCCGTCATCTTCCAAAGAAGAAGCTGCACCGGTGGTCTCCCGAACTGCTCACGGCGCCGCGGCGGCAGGACGCCGCACCCTCCGGCCAGGTGGGAACAATACATGGCGGACACCGGCCGCCCACCCGTTTGGCGACTCAAAAGGAACATCAAAAGGAACGCCGATCCATTGTCAGACCTGGCGCCGGTCCTAACAGCCTCTCCGCCGGGGAAAGAAGATCCCGAGGTGCAGTGGCCAGCAGGTACTGTGCAGCGGGATCTGTATTGCAGCTTGTCGGCTCTTCCTCTATTATTTTTGTCCCGAACACTGGATCCGATGATCATTGACCAAGAGGGCGTTGCTCGCAGGGATGAGGTGACCCCTCTCCACCATATTTTCCGCCCACCACAAATGAGGAACTGCGGAAACTGCGCCGAAAGCACACCCACACACGAGCAAGCACACGGCAATTCCCTACTCAGAATCACCAGACTTAGATTCACCTGTGGAAGTCATTTCCTTCTACCTCAACTTTATTCCTGTGGCCCCCGCCGAGTCGCAACACCACATCAGCCACTTTTGAAGACATTAAACAAAACACTTGACACATGTTTGGATAAATACAGAAAACTAGTGGGCCTCAAATCGAGGATAGAAAGCAGAAAATCGTTTTGAAGCCCTCGGGGTACTAGGGACAACGACTCAGACCATCTGCGTTGCTGTTGAGTTTACCCTTCTTGTAATGGATATCAAAGGTGTATTGTTGAAGAGCTAAGCTCCAGCGCAAAAGACGGCCGTTTTTCGATGACATGGACTGTAGCCATGTGAGGGGACAGTGGTCAGTCTCTATTGTGAACCTAGAACCGGCGATGTAGCAAGCTAGCTTCTGCACAGCCCAAACAACGCAGGCACATTCCTTTTCTGAGGCACTGTATGCTTCCTCACGAACAGAAAGCTTTCTACTGGCATACAGTACAGGGTGTTCCTGGTCGTTCTCTCCCCTCTGACAAAGCACGACACCCATACCCCGGTCGCTGGCGTCACACTGAAGAATGAACGGCTTAGAGTAGTCAGGCGCGCTCAACACTGGCTGACTTTTTAGTGCCTTCTTTAGCGTAGAAAATGCATGTTCCTTGGCCCCATCCCATTTTACGGTCTGGGGTTCAGTCTTTCTAAGAGCGTCTGTCAAGGAACTTGCAATGTCAGAGTAACGCGGGATATACCTTTGATAATAACCGGCCAATCCAAGAAACGACCGAATGTCTTTCTTGGTTCGTGGTTGGGGAAAGTTGTCTATTGCGGCCAGCTTTACTTCTGACGGCCGGCGGTAGCCTTGGCCTATTACATGCCCTAGATAAGCTACCTCAGCGCGCCCCAATTGGCATTTCGCAACCTTCACTCTTAAGCCGGCCTCACGCAGACGACATAGCACAGCTCGCAAGTGTTTCATGTGGTCTATCCAGGAAGAAGAAAAAATAGCAATATCATCTAGGTACGGGAGGGCAAAGTCCTCCATACCCTGTAACACTTTGTCCATTAGGCCAGAAAAGCAATAAGGGGCATTCTTTAATCCAAAACTAAGGACCTTCGGCCGAAATGTTCCCATCGGGGAAATAAACGCCGCAAGCCTACTAGCCCTTTCAGTTAGAGGCACCTGCCAGTATCCCCTGACTAAATCCAAAGTCGAGATGAAATTGGCACTGCTGACTTGCTCAAGCCTTTCCTCAATATGCGGAATTGGATAAGTTTGGTCCTTTGTAATCGAGTTGAGCCTCCGATAGTCAATACACGGTCGCGGCTCTTTCCCTGGGACCTCAACCAAGATCAGAGGCGAGGTGTAATCACTCTCTCCTGGCTCGATCACTCCTAGCTCGAGCATTCGGTTTATCTCCGCGGCCATTATTTCCCGTTGCCTCGGGGAAACGCGGTAAGCTTTAGAACGAATTGGTTCCGAAGATGTCAGTTCAATATCATGAACTAGGGCTTTGGTTCTGCCAGGTGTGTCTGAAAATGTTTCTTTAAAGTCAAACAATAGTTCCTTCAGTTCCGCTTTCTGATCTGGCTCCAACTCCGCCTGCTCTACCAGGTTACTAATAGTCTCGCCAATGTCTTTGTTTTCTGTTGTTAACTCCGGGAAATCAATAGGCATTTCTTCCGGTTGATTGAGCGACATGTTTACAACGGCATGCCTCTGCTGGTACGGTTTGAGCAGATTAGTGTGGTACACCTGTTGCGTTTTACGCCTTCCCAGTCCAGTAACCAAGTAATTTGTGTCTGACAATTTCTGAACTACCTCAACAGGTCCCTCCCACTGGACCTGAAGTTTATTCTTCAGTGAGGGTTTCAGTATCATCACTTTTTCCCCTACTCGAAAGCTTCGCGTCCGGGCTGTCTTGTCATAATAGCGCTTAGCGTTGTTTTGAGCTCTGCGCATTTCCTGCTCCGCTAGTTCTTGAGCTGCGTGAAGTCGGTCTAACAGCTCAAGCACGTATGCTACTACCGAAGGGTCGTCCGCCCGGCCCTCCCAAGATTCTCGAACAATGCGAAGTGGGGAGCGAAGAGCACGTCCGTAAACAAGCTCCGCAGGCGAAAACCCTGTTGATTCGTGAGGAGCGATCCGAAGCGCGAACATAGCTGCGGGCAAGCAAGCCTCCCAATCCTCTTTTTGCTCATAACAAAGGGCGCGTAGCAGCCGTTTCATGACTGAATGTACCTTTTCTACAGCATTTGACTGAGGGTGGTACACTGAACTGTGGATGATTTTAACGCCACACTTTTCTAGAAATGTCGAGGTTAGTGCACTTGTAAAAACAGATCCCTGGTCGGACTGAATTTCTGCGGGGAAGCCTACACGTGCAAAGATAGATAAAAGCGCTTTAACTACCTCCTCCGAGCTGAGCTCCTTTAACGGTACTGCTTCCGGGAATTTCGTGGCCGGGCAGAGCACTGTGAGTATGTGCCGGTACCCGGACTGCGTTACAGGAAGTGGACCCACTGTGTCTATAACTAGCCTGCGAAACGGTTCTGTGATAATGGGGACCAGCTTCATAGGTGCTTTAGCCTTATCCCCTGGCTTGCCAACGCGTTGGCACGTGTCGCAGCTTCTTACAAATGCCTCCACCTCCCGAAAGCAGCCGGGCCAGTAAAACTCCCGTAACAAACATTCTTTTGTTTTTTTGATGCCGAGATGCCCTGACCACAAACCTCCGTGGACCAGGTGCAGCAGCTCCTTGCGGAAAGGATACGGTACGACTAGCTGATTAAACCGAACTCCTTTTCGACTCGTGTACTTTCTGTACAAGACGCCCCCCTTCTTGGTGAACTGAATGTTTTGCTTAGCCACCCCTTCCTTCGCGTCTGGCGTTAAGTTACGGAGAGTGGAGTCATTTTCCTGTTCCACTATCAGTTCTGTAGGACTTACATTTAACAGCTTTATAGTGCATTCTACTTCTCGAGATGCCTCGGATTCATCCGGTTTCTTACATCTTTCTTTAGATATTGTGTTTTGAGGCTCCATTATAGGGCGGTCCAGTTTCGTGCCAGGTAAAGAAGGCTCTGCCGCTGAAGCTGTTTCGTCTGCCACCGGATCTTTACAAACTGTCTGAGCGGCGAGCTCCCTTGCTTTGGATCGAGTTAAGGCCTGTACGATACCCTCACTGAACCCAATTCCTTTTTGTCGCAGCAAGTACTCTGATTTATTTGAGAACAAATACGGGTATTGCACTGGGAGATGTGCCGAAACGGCAGCTTCAGTGTCTAGAACACCGAAAGGGCCTTCGATGCGGACTCTTGCTACTGGGAGACATGCACTGTTTGTCTCTACTGCTTGTCTTATCCACGCGCATTCTCCTGTAAACTGACTCTCCTCGACATAGGACGGGTGCACTACATCCATAGTGGCGGCCGAATCGCGGAGCACGCGGCACGGTTGGCCATTCACGACTAGGTCTCGGATGTATGGTTCTAGCAATTTCATGTTTTCGTCATTACTACAGAGTGACATTAACACAACTTTCGGGTTCTTACAACCCAAAGAAATATGCCCCGTCTGTTGGCAGTTATAGCAAACTATCGGCTTCTTGGCCTCGAACGCCTTTTTCTGTTGCCCTTCCGCCCTTTTCTCGGGTGCTTCTTCCTTTCTCTTGTTTTTCTCATCACCGCTTCCTTTGGAGTCTAAACCCTCCTTCGGCATATACCGACCCGACTTTGTCCATCGCGGAGGCTTGTCGGCCCGATATTTACTAATCTCCCTCCTAGGGACATCCTTGCCTTCGAGGGCACGGCGATTTACGTACTCCTCTGCGAGCTCTGCCGCTCTCGTGATAGTATCTACTCCTTGTCTATCCTGAACCCAGTACCTAATGTTTTCAGGTAGACGCCGAAAGAATTGTTCCAACGCAAAACACTGCAGAGTCTTTTCCGCGTCGCCAAGCGCACCCTCCTCTCTAAGCCATTCCTCCAGATTTACCTTTAAGGTGTACGCAAACTCTGGGTATGACTCGTCTTTGGCTTTCTCGATCTCACGAAATTTTCGCCTGAACGCCTCCGCTGACAGTCTGTACTTTTTGAGCAGACTCGCTTTGACTCTGTCATAGTCGTCTGCGTCTTCTTTACCCATACGGGCTATAATGTCAGCTACTTCACACGGCAGCAGCGTAAGCAAGCGCTGGGGCCACGTGTTTTTAGCAAAATTTTCCCTCTCGCACGTGCGCTCAAAGTGCACCAGAAAAAGACCCATGTCCCCTCCTACCGCGTAGGATGGCATCAAATCTGTCATTCGGCGCTCTCTTTCTCGTGCCACTGCGCTAGCTCCGTTCATTGATTGAGCCTTTGCTAGTTCAATTTCTAGGCGTTTCATTTCCATACGATCGATACGTTCTCTTTCCTCTTTCTCCTCACGACGTCTCTGTTCCTCTTTTTCCTCCCGGAGCCTCTGCTCCTCTTTTTCCTCACGGAGCCTCTGCTCCTCTTTCCTTTGCGTAATAGCCTCCAAGCATTCGCTCAGCTCATCGTCATCTGCCCCGATCTTCTCGATGGCGTCAATGATCTCCTGCTTTCTTTTCGTCTCGGCAATTACCTGGCCCAGCTCTCGGGCCAACTCTAACAACTCTGGCTTTTTTAGTCCCTTCAAATTCATGGCGGTCCTTGGTGCTGCTAACTCTTTTAACTAAACAACTTTGACGTACTATCAATACTTCCGTCAACCGTTACCAAATCACTGCTTTGTTTACAATCCTACGCAAAGCCTGGTGATATCTCAGCAAAGAAAAGCAGTGCACTCACCCTATGCAGTCATGAATTCGGACGCGTTCCTTCCCGTGTTGTCAGAGATGCCACGAAGCAGTTTTGTCCGACTCTAGGTCCTCCAGACAGCAGGTCTCAGCATTGCCTCCTGGTCGATGAGCTCGATCCCACCGCTGCCATCCAGTTGTTGTGGTCTGGGTCCTGTGGGTCTCGTCGTTGGTAGCTGGCTCCCATCGGACTCGTCCCTTATAGCGAGATGCAATGCTTATATGGGAAAACAGAGAACAGACGTTTATTTACATTAGAGAGAGGTCAATAAGAAAGTTTAGATATATAGTGGCGTTCTTCGTACATGGCGAGCTCTCCACTCGAAAAAGCACACCGAATGAGCCGTGGGGGCTCATTATAAAGGGTCTGTCCTCCCCAGATCCCTAGATCGGGGACCGCGTACAGATGGCACCGTCCAATCACGGACCACACATTACCCGCGAGGGTGACGAGCACGCACGGTCCACGCGAACGTTCAAAACTGAAGCGTGGTCACCGCACGGCCATGTGGCACGAACGCGGCTCCCCCCCCGTCAAGGTGTGTCGCTGGGCGAGGGGTCTGGAGTTGATGACTGCATCCATCGAAAGGGCCGCCGTAAACAAGCTTCAAAGGGTGCCGAACGACTCGTTCAATTAGCGGGACGATTCCCGGCCGCCGCCGCCGCCGTCATCTTCCAAAGAAGAAGCTGCACCGGTGGTCTCCCGAACTGCTCACGGCGCCGCGGCGGCAGGACGCCGCACCCTCCGGCCAGGTGGGAACAATACATGGCGGACACCGGCCGCCCACCCGTTTGGCGACTCAAAAGGAACATCAAAAGGAACGCCGATCCATTGTCAGACCTGGCGCCGGTCCTAACAACACCCAAAGCCTACACACACGTATGTATGTATGTATGTATGTATGTATGTATGTATGTATGTATGTATGTATGTATGTATGTATGTATGTATGTATGTATGTATGTATGTATGTATGTATGTATGTATGTATGTATGTATGTATGTATGTATGTATGTATGTATGTATGTATGTATGTATGTATGTATGTATGTATGTATGTATGTACGTAAATGAATTCTTAGAAGAACGCTCAGTTTTAACAAATCATCAACATGGGTTTCGAAAAGGATTTTCTACTACAACACAATTGGTTACTATCGTTCATACCTTTGCAGCTTGTCTTGATGCTAACGGCCAAATTGATGTAATATTCTTAGACTACAGTAAAGCATTCGATACAGTTCCACACGATAAACTAATTATAAAGCTTCGGTTAGTTGGTATACCAGAATTATTTATCTCCTGGATCTCAGCTTATCTACTCAATCGTAACCAATATGTTCAGGTAGGAGAAAAACAATCGGGCTGCCTTCCTGTGACTTCTGGCGTTCCGCAGGGGAGCGTACTAGGCCCCCTTCTGTTTTTGGTCTACATTAATGACATTGTCAATGTAATTAGCACCCCGGTACAAATTCGGTTATTTGCTGACGATTGTGTTTTGTTTAGAGATGTAACCTGCATTAGTGACCAATGTGATCTTAATACTAACTTATGCAATGTATCAAAATGGTGTGAACAATGGGGAATGCTTCTTAATGCAAACAAATGTGTGTATCTCCCCATAACGCGCAAAAAAGTCCCATTAAACTACACATACAATTTAGCTGAAGCACCTTTACTTAAAGTAGCCTCCTATAAATACTTAAGCTTAACGTTAACAAGTACCTTATCCTGGAATTCGCACATAAATAACATCTGCTCTGCCGCTTCCCGTAAATTATGCCTTCTCCGCCACAAGCTCAAGACTGCTCCGCCTAGTGTTAAACTCCTCTCCTACTTTTCCTTAATTAGGCCTAAACTTGAGTACGCCTCCATAGTTTGGGATCCCCACACAAAAATTAACGTCCAAAATCTAGAAAGAATTCAAAGAAAAGCAGTACGATTCATATATAGTAAATTTATGTCAACCGACTCCCCCACTGCATTACTAACAGCAAATGGTATAGAACTATTACAAATTCGAAGAACAAAATGTCGGCTACAGTTTCTTTCAGACATAGTGAACCACAGGCTACCTTTAGACACCGCAGTATACGTATCCCCCTTGTTAAGCAGACCCACTCGACACCACTATCCTCATTCCCTAACGCCAATCTTCGCAAGGACTGATACTTTTCGGTACTCCTTCTTCCCACACACAATAGATGATTGGAATAAACTAACCGAAGCATTTCCTCAACGGCCTTGACCATTCGTGCAAATACTCTTCTTCCATGACTTCCTTGAATGGTATTATCACCTTGTTGTTCAACTGTTACTTTTTTTAAAAGCCATAACCCCTCTGTCTTATAGCAAAGAAATTGTGTAAAAAACGCTTTGCAACCTTGTTTCATTCTGTTATTTAGTGTTTCATGTATGCCCACCCTGCTTGGACTTTTTGTCTGCAGTATTCTATAAATAAAATAAATAAATGTATGTATGTATGCATGCATGCATGCATGCATGCATGCATGTATGTATGTAGGCATGCATGTATGTATTTATAGAGGCCTCGACATCCATTTTTCGCTTATAAATCTGTGGTATGTGAGCTAAACCTTCCATCTTGGCAAACAAGCTGGCAAAATTTCAGCGCATTCGGTTGAGAACCAAACTCATAACGATCACTTACTGCAGTAGCTCGAGAGTCTGGTGACACTGGTACCCCCGCGAGCCGCGAAGTAACCAGCCGCTTGCTTTGCGAGCCTCTTTATTCCGGCCCACTATATCAGTTCGAGGTCGATTGCGATTGCTTCGTTTGCACTGTATTAGCTTCACTTTTTAAATTCCCTTTTCTGTGTACTTCAATGTCAAATATTCTCCATGTTATTGCATACCATAATGCCTTTTTTATTATTTTTTAAGCATATTCACGCTTCTTTTATGCGATCCTGCTCCTGTTTTTTTTTCTGTGTGTATTTTACAACAAGAGGTCCCATTGCTGTGTTTGCATTAAGGGACCTCTTTCTGTATACTTCCCCTTTATGTAACTTCCCACCGAATTACGCTCAATAAACTGAAACTGAAACTGAAACTGCGCGTACAATGGATTTCGCTGTTCGAGCTTGCTTGAGTTCGCGATTGAAAATCGAGCAATATACAGCGGCTCAAACTTAGGTAGAAGATGACGGCGCTACTCCATGAAACACATGACGTCACACATGCTATGACAAACTGTCGGTCACTCGTGGTGGGCGGGTTTTAGAGCCAGCAGATTTTTGGGCTCGTTTCGCAATGAAGATAGATAGATTGGGGGGGAGGGGGGTTTAGATATGTGGCGTTTAACGTCCCAAAACAACCATATGATTATGAGAGACGCCGTAGTGGAGGGCTCCGGAAATTTCAACCACCTGGGGTTCTTCACGTCGCAATGAAGTATTTTGTCATATATAAACAGGTACAATACACCCTCTAGTTCTATTTTTCGCAAAACACCACACTTTGGTCGGTGAACATGCCATTATTCATTTAAATTCGACACACGTGTGTGTGGAGAACCACCCGGCGCTCCGCATGATGCTACTGATCTTGCCAACATGAAGCACCAAATGTTGCTTTTGCGGAACCCTCCATAGCTCATCTTCTGCCTATACTGTCTCTCCCTATAGACGCGTGGGCGGAGGATTCACGAAACAGAAAAGCGTGCGACGCAACTGCTTGGTTCAAAGACGTGGCCGCATTGTTATGACTGCTGGATTACGTTTGAATCAATGCAGAGAGCGCAAGCGACTTTCGTCTCGCGCAGTGCTGAAACCGTCACAGAGCGAGTACTATACAATTCCTGGCTGGGCTTCACACGCAGAACGACGAGTTTCCACGCGCTACGACTTGAAGACTATAAGGCGAAAACTACGTAACCTATATAGAATTGGAACAACGCTCTATTCGTGCGCTATAATAATAACAATAACAACAGCAGCAACGCTGAAACAAGAGTGCGATGTTGTGCCTCCCCGTGTATGCACAATGCTACACGGCCACTTGCCACAGACAAGGCAGGTGAACCCGACCACTGCAGCGCCGTGGGTGGCGAGGCTGCGCGTAAGCGGTGCGTGTGACGCGAACTCGAAGAAGAAATTCGCGCGCCCGCCCAACGAGTTACGTTCCCGCCTTGCCAAATCACGGGCGTAGTTAGAGGCCGACCCTGCAGTGCAGGAGAGGGGCACGCCATGATGCGCTCGCGTCTACGTGTGACCCCTTCGGGTTCAAGAAGTGAGGACGTGCATTGTTTCGCCAGTTGTGCACGACCAGAGAAAAAAAAAAACGCGAGCGCTGGCGTTCGCTCTCGCGTTCCTTGTGAGAGATCGGGCTTGTACGCATGCGTCCGGGTGAGTGGTGTAATAACAATATATGACGCCTTACTTTTCAAAACAACGATATGATTATCAAGCACGCGATTGCGGAGGGATCCACAGTGTTTTTTTGTCCATCTGCTAGCGTGAACTGACAACCCAAGGTATACGGGCCTCTAACTTTACGCCTACAGGGAGGTGCGACCGCGGAGGCCGGGATCGAATCCGATACATTCGGGTCTGCAGTCGAACACTGCAGTCAAACAGTGTAGCGATGGCCGAAGGAGGTAGTGTATGAGTGTATATTAACGATGCAGTGCGTGCAAATCCGCGAGTCTTCATCTTCACTTCAGATAAGGCAGTATAAGCTTATGCCCAACACATTAATCGCAAGGATATATTGATTTAGATACAAAGATCCGTGCCTCATTGTTCTGTAAGCAGAACTGACGGGCCAAACAAGCTACAACCAGATTTGATTGATTGATTTGTGGGGTTTAACGTCCCAATACCACTATATGATTATGAGAGACGCCGTAGTGGAGGGCTCCGGAAATTTAGACCACCTGGGGTTCTTTAACGTGCACCCAAATCTGAGTACACGGGCCTACAACATTTCCGCCTCCATCGGAAATGCAGCCGCCACAGCCGGGATTTATCCCACAACCTGCGGGTCAGCAGCCGAGTACCTTAGCCACTAGACCAGCGTGGCGGGGCATACAACCAGAGAAGCTCCTACGTGCGAGCTTTAGTAAAAAAGAAAGAAAGAAAGAAAGAAAGGAAAAGAAACAAAGAAAGGAAGAAAGAAAGAAACAAACAAACATAGGACATCGCTAGCGCTAATGAATCACCAACCATCGACTTTTATGTCAAGCGTGGCTGCGGCTTTATTAAGTATAGTTATTAAGTAGCTTTATTGAATAATGGAAATGCTCAGTGCAATAGGATAAAATGTAATCGTATCAAATCTGAAAAAAAAGGTACAAGCTATTGATGACTGCTTTTGTAATTATGTTGTAGAACTTTCAATGCCTAGACGATAATCTCCTATCGCGGATTTTGTTCGGGAGGGGGGGGGGGGGTTGACCATTATTCCAGAGTTGTCAAAACCACACGCAGACGATTCGCTACGAGGCTTATCAGCACGCACACATGTTCTGAATGTTTGAATTTGGTTAAAACCCGTGTTTTCTTTTTTTAGACTCGTTTCTTTACCAAAATATACGTACGCATGCGTGAGTGTTAGGTCAAGTTTAGGTAGACATGTCTTGAAGCAATAGTTGTGAGTAAGCGCTCGTGTTTCACCTGTTCTTGTCAGTGTCTTTTTTGTGCTTCTACTATACAAAAATAAAGTGAATATGATCAGCATGAGTTTCCCTGGATATCTGGGCCATTTTTAATTATTTCTCCTACAAAAAGCAGCCCGAGACAACCAGAAGCTACCCCCGCGCATTCGCAGCTTCGACTTCACGACTTTGCACATGCGTCAGCGGCACTCGCAGAGTTGTCAAGAACAGACGGTGGTTTCGGCCCCTCTGATTGCGTGCGAATCGCGTGGCGTGCTGCTGCTGGGGTCGTTTTCGCGCGGCGTTTCGCAACAGCATCCGCCACACCCCCCGAACCCCAATTTCCTTAACTTTCCCGGGTCCACGCATTACCCCATTTCCAGAGGGAGTCACGTCGACAACAACGGCTGTGTCCACTCCGCAACGCCATAAACCGAGGCTCGCGCGCGTGTGCCAGGCGCGGGTGTTGAATCTTGCACGCCGACCGGCCCGCGGTGAGAGGTCGGGGCAAGAGAAAGCATGCACGTGCATGCCATCCCGGCGTTTCTCGTTTTGTACGCGAGAGCGTTTACACGTGTGTGCACGTTCTATACGCGCAATTCGACATGCGTTGCGTGTGAGAAACATGAGCTCCACCCCCAAAATACTGGTGTAAACGTGTTTGCTTGCGTATGCCGTGTATGTTTATATTTGCACTCGTGGTTCGCCTGCAGGGACGACCGATTTACGAGTTGCGTTATTTCTCCTTGCATCCCTTGCCTCTGTGGTGGCAATTGGATAGAGCACTATAGTGGTGTTTATTATGGTGCGATAGCTGCGTGCAGGTAGGTTAAGCCGAACGTCATAAAAGAGCGAAATTTACGTGAAAGAGCATGAAGATTTGAGTGTAGTTGACAATGGTTTCCTTGCTAAAACACGAGAGAAAAAAATGGTACTAGAATGCTTGGTTTTGACGTAAATCGTCCAGTGTACATCAATGAGCACTTGACTAGGCAGAGAAAGCAGCTATTGAGTGCTGCGAAACAAAAGAAGGCTGAGGTTGGTTGAAAATATGTGTGGACTAATGAAGGAAAAAATGGCGAGACGTAATGAAACATCTCTTGTTCTGCATATTTTCGACATTGATGACATTAGCAAAATGGTGACCAACTATTATTCCTCTTGAAACATCTTTTGTTGCTAAGATTTTGTCATGGCTTCAATCAATAATTGTGTCTATCATGATTATGTTTCGTTTAGACATACATCTGCTGAGCTTAAAAAACATATATCAATCTTTCATATAAACGCTCAAAGTTCAAGAAATAAGCAAGATAGAATTAAAGGGTTGCTTCAACAGACTCAAACCGGTTTGGTGTACTTCATTTTTTTCTGAAACATGGCTTTCTGAGAACGATTATACCCCTTCCTGATTGATAACTACAAATATCTCGGACTAAACCACACCTCTGCTCGGGTTGGCGGCTTAGCTGCCTATGTGCGAAATGGTATGAACTTGGAAATAATTTCAGATTTCTCGCTAAACAATGAACACCTTGAATGTCTCACCATAAGCCTGAAAACGGTGGTTATTTCAGCAGTATACAGACCACCTTGCGGAAACAAGAAGGATTTGTTTTCTTATATGGATAAATTTCTATCTTATCTCAGTGAAACAGGCAAAAAGTTCGCCATACTAGGTAATACAAACATTGACATAATGGCCGAGAATGCAACTACTAGAGAATATAACGAGTTGATATACTCTTACGCTTGTTCAAATACTATAACCCTGCAACAAGAGTCACTGCCTTTTGCGCTACCATATTAGACATTTGTATCACCAATGTTCCTGTTCCTTTTGTAACTGCCGGTGTCCTCTCCATTGAAACAAGTGATCATCTCCCAATTTCCTGTTTTCTTCCCTGCTGTAAGAACTTTAAGCCTAACACATTTTCTTATCGCCTCATAGATATAACGACGCTAGCCCATTTTCGCTCGCTCATTAGTGAAATAAAGTGTGAATCGGAAATTCTTGAAAGTGATCCGAATAAGGCATACAATTTCTTTTTTGACAAACTTATTGCTGCACACGATAAAGCTTTCACACAACATAGCGTTGTAAAACGTCCAAAAAAATAGGAATCCATGGGTTAATGTTATACTTTTCTCAAAAATTAAAAGAAAAAAATCAAATGTACCACACTTTCACAAAAACACGAGCCAGTAATCGGTTGGCTGAATTTAAGGCTTATCGTAACCAAGTACATTCAGAGCTAAGAAAAGCGAAGGAAAAATAGTATGAAAAAAGGTTTTTCGCGTATATGTACAAATCCAAGAAAACTCTGCCGAGAAATTAAAAAGTCGTGGGGAACAAATGCTACCTGTGAAGACGTACGAATATCTTCGGTAAATGGCACTTTTACAGATGACGAAGCAGTCATTGCCCTCAATTATCACTTTGTCCAGGGCTGTACTAGGACTGGCTTTAAAAATCCAGAAGACTTAAGACTCCCTGCGTAGTGAAACAATCTGTGCCCATTTCCCTTCTGTTATTTCCTACGACTCCGAGTGAAGTTGAAGAGAAAATCGGAAGTTTTAGGTGCAATGCAGGTGCTGGTTTTGACTGTATACTGGCCTCTCCCGAAAATTATGTATCGGATATCATATCTACAGTCCTAGCCCATATTATCAATAGAATGTTTGAGTATGGAATATTCCCCTGTAAACCTAAAATAGCACAAGTCTCTTCAATTCACAAAGAGGGTGCTGACCACTCCATTAACAATTTCCGACCAATATCAGCACTACCGTTCTTCTCAAAACTGTTTGAGGGGCAACAATAACTCTCGACTAGAAGGACTTTAAAATGAGTATGCAACAATTAGCGCACCGCAGTATGGATTTCAAAAAAAATAAGTCATGTGAGGATGCAATCCTCCGAGTAAAACACGAAATATTACAAAATAATGAAAATTGTTTATACACGGTTGGTTCATTCCTGGACTTGCGTAAAGCACTTGACAGTGTGAAACACGAAATACTGTGATCGAAACTTCATTTACACTTAAGGGATGCGTGGTACAGCATTAGAACTCATGCGAAGCTACTTAACGGATCGTTTTCAGTATGTTTTTTTTTTTCATTTAGGCGACCTCTCCACATCTTAAAATATAAACTGGTGTACCGCAGGGATCTATACTAGGCCTGGTATTATTTAACATATACATTATAAACCTCCCAAGCATTTCACCTACACCGAACGTACTTATGTATGCGGATGACACTAATCTTTTCTTTTGAAGCACATCCCTAGAACAGATTGAAAACGAAATCAATGAATATTTAGATCTATTGTATGGCCGGCTGAAATAAACAAACCTCAAATAAACGTTATGAAAGCTATATATACAGTATTTGGGCTGATAAATAAACCAATGCCTCTTAATACTGCTGTGCTATTCAAAGGAAAACAGATAGAACGAGTAGCAACGCAAAATGTTTGGGGGGTATGGTTTTGAGAAAACCTTCCTTGGGACAAATATGTAAATGAGGTGAGCAGTGACCTTAGCAAAGTAGGCATTATGTACAAAATTAGTAGTGTTATACCACTACCACTAAAAAAAGCAATGTACTACGCCCTTTTTTACTCAAAACTTAGTTATTGAGCATTAGTCTGGGGAACAAGAACTGCAAAAAATTACGACAAATTGATCAAACTGCAAAAAAGGTAGTAAGAAGTTTTGAAAACTATCATCGAAGGTCGCGAGACTCACCCACACGCAATCTTTTTAAGAACATTCATTGATGGAAGCAAGTCAAATTTACTATTATAGATTACTATTGCTCATAAAAAAGCAGAGACTCCATATTAGTATTACACCAATATAACCTCCCCGGTATCAGTACGCCACCACACAACAATGCCACCACTCACGCGAACAAACTACGGACGCCAGGACCTACAATATCGAATACTCCGGTTATTAAACATTGTGAGAAACGACATAGACATTTACGCACCCCGTTTCCAATAATATACAAAGAACTTTCTCTTATAATCTATCATAACTTTTCAATAACAACTTTATAGTTCGTTCATGAATGTCTTTTTCTTTGTTTTATTACTTCACTTTCAATCTTCATCATTTGATGCATTGGGGTATATATTCTTGAAGTGTTTGAATGATACTGTTTTTTTCATATAGTGTTTTATTGTATGTTTCATAAACTGTTTGTAAACATTTTTCGTTGCCTAGAGGTATTTTGTATCATATGAAACTGTATTGTTCTCTATTTGCATGCTGATGCTTTATTGTTTTACATGCATCAAAACCATTTGTATGCATGCCGAATGCTTAAAGGAGTAAGAGCCTGTCAGGCCACATGGCCTTTAGCTGCTGCTTCTCTTTCTGTAAAACGAAAGAAAGAAAGAAAGAAAGGAAGAAAGAAAGGAAGAAAGAAAGAAAGAAAGAAAGAAAGAAGGAAAGAAAGAAAGAAAGAAAGAAATGGTTACTACTAAATTTGCGGTGTATGTTACCTTTCTATAAAAAAACGAATATAGAGAGTTACTGGGTGTGAATTCTTTCGCAATTACGTACAGCAAGCATAGTGGGGCACTAAAGTGAAACAATAAATTGGTTTATACTGATAAGTTGCGGTCTGAAAACTCGGGTGTGACTAATATAGCCACCTTAGGTTTCTTAATAGAGAAGCAAATGAATGCCAAAAGTCTCACTTTCAGATTTCTCGCCATAATTTCTCATGGTGATGTTACGAAATCAAAGTGTTTTTTTTTTCGTATTTCGAACGAAATGAGCGGCATCTGTAGGCTCACTTCTCTTTGTTAGACACAATATTAATGATAACTAAAGCAGACAATAAAGCCAAAGGAAAGTAAAGGGATGTTTTTTGTTGTAGCAATTAGAGTGTAAAAGTGAACAAAGGAAAAGGGACAACAGGATGTTAGTCAGCGCCGCATCACACGCAGGCGCTGGCTGACACTTAAGTGCCAACCACTGGCACGCGTATGCACGCGCCTACGCGTCAAAAGCGTCTAGTCGCGCCTGTGGAGGAAAAGGGCGCGCAACTACTGGCACGCGTCGACCGCGTTGACGCTCACGCGTCCAAGGCCGATGCACAATGTTGCTTGATTTTTTTGCTTAGAACTGTCCAAGTTCAGCAAAGAACGGCACGTTCTCAACTGGAGCGGGAATGTATGTTTTAGAGGATATGAGAACACGTTAACAAGTTGATAGTGCTTCAAACACCACAGTTTAGACTATTTTAGAAGTAATTGACATTTTGCCCAAATAAAGTAACTACCGCGGTATGCACCAGAAATCAACATCGGTGCGTGCGCCGCTCCCGCGAATGAACATTCGCGGCTAGGATACTGTACGCCTATCATAGGCGTGTGCAGGGTTCTCCTTAAGGAGGGGGGGGGGCAAAAGTTTGTCCCAGTGGCCTCCCCAGGGCTGACTTAGCACCCCCTCCCTATTATGTTAATATATGGAGTTGACATTGAGCTCTCCCCCCCCCCCCCTCCTCCTCTCTGTGGTGAATGAGGCGTGGCTGCCCTCCTGATCAGGTTTACAAACCACCGGGTTTCTATACCTGCACTACCAAAGTTACTAACAATATCTTGCATATGCTGGTACCTTCAGTATATTTACCAACATATTTTATATCAGTCAACTTAATAATCACGCCTGCAACTTCATGATCTGACATAATTAAGTCAGTCATAAGACTACAATTGAGGCCAGAGTAGCAGGCTTTCGGCTGATGTGCGTGTTCGAAATATCTTCTAATGCAACAAAGCACACCTGGTTCTTATTGATACAATTGATATTGCCCCCCCCCCTCCTCTCTGTGGTGAATGAGGCGTGGCTGCCCTCCTGATCAGGTTTACAAACCACCGGGTTTCTATACCTGCACTACCAAAGTTACTAACAATATCTTGCATATGCTGGTACCTTCAGTATATTTACCAACATATTTTATATCAGTCAACTTAATAATCACGCCTGCAACTTCATGATCTGACAGAATTAAGTCAGTCATAAGACTACAATTGAGGCCAGAGTAGCAGGATTTCGGCTGATGTGCGTGTTCGAAATATCTACTAATGCAACAAAGCACACCTGGTTCTTATTGATACAATTGATATTGGCCATAAGATAGGAACCAAATACTGCGTAGAATGACTTCGGGCATTTTCCATAGTCGAAATGTGCTCTAATGCAACTAACTGTGCCTGACACTTCATAATGTGACAGATATCGGTCATAATATTGCAACTGACCCCTGTATGGAAGACTTCTGGGCGTTGTCTTTAGTCAAAGTATTCTCTAAAACGACAAATGACACCCAACTGTTCATGAAGTCACAGATATCGGTCATAATATTAGAACTGAAACCTTAATGCAAGACTTCTGGACGTTGTCTTTAGTCAAAGTATTCTCTAACACGACAAACGACACCCAACTATTCATGAAGTCACAGATATCGTCATAATATTGGAACTGAACCCTGTATGGAAGACAGCTGGACGTTGTCTTTAGTCAAAGTATTCTCTAAAACGACAAATGACACCGAACTGTTTATTAAGTTGCAGATATCGGTCATAATATTAGAACTGAAGCCTTAATGTAAGACCTCTGAACGTTTTTAGTCAATGTATTCTCTAAAAGGACAAACGACATCCAACTGTTTATGAAGTCACAGATATCCGTCATAATATTAGAACTGAAGCCCCAATGCAAGACTTCTGAACGTTGTCTTTAGTCAAAGTATTCTCTAAAACGACAAATGACACCCACCTGTTTATGAAGTCACAGATATAGGTCATAATATTGGAACTGAACCCTGTATGAAAGACTTCTGGACGTTGTCTTTAGTCAAAGTATTCTCTAAAACGACAAACGACACCCACCTGTTTATGAAGTCACAGATATAGCTCATAATATTGGAACTGAACCCTGTATGGAAGACTTCTGGACGTTGTCTTTAGTCAAAGTATTCTCTAAAATGACAAATGACACCGAACTGTTCATTAAGTCGCAGATATCGGTCATAATATTAGAACTGAAACCTTAATGCAAGACCTCTGGACGTTGTCTTTAGTCAATGTTTCAGTTTCAGTTTCACTTTATTATTCATTTCAAAAAAGTAGTACAGTAATATTAATATACAGACGAGGGTCCCAAAGTTAAAAACTGTAACGGGACCCTCGATGCATTATAACAATCAATAAATCAGATCAAGTTAACAAGCAACGAGTGAATGGAAATCAATTATACAATATAGAGTGATAAGTAATTATTATAGGCTAAGTGACACATCAGGCAACAAAAAGCAAGGCAAATAAGGAAAGAAAAAGAAAGAACGGAAAAAAAAACATCTCGTTCAGTGGCGGACATTGTCAATCGAAATGCAATGATCTAAATGGCATAACCAAAAACGCAAAGCCCCCAAAAAGCCTATATACAGGCAGCTAATAGTTTAACAGAAAAATCTTAAGCGACTTTTTGAATGATGACAATGTGGGCATCGTTTTAATAGAAAGACGCATGTTATTCCAAAAAGTAATGGCCGCAAAGGCAGTGGTCATTTTTCCATAATTTGTGCGCGACGCGGGTAGCAAAAAGTTAAGGTTCATTGCAAATCTGGTTACATTGTTGTTTTGTAAGAAAACTGAATCAATGAACTGAAACGGTAGCAGAGCATTGCGCAATTATTTATTTATTTATTTATTTATTTACAGGTTACTGCTAGCCTGGGTGCCAGGCTTTGAGCAGGTGCGGGCGATACAAAACAAGAAAACAGGATAACATACAAGCATAATAATACACTTCTAAGGGTACACTTTGAACCGAAAAAAAAAAATCATGCCGAATTCAACAGGGCACGAAGAAAGGATGAGACATCAGAACATTGCACAACATTAGCAGGTAACAGATTCCACTCATGGCAGGTACGGGGAAAAAAGGAGTTTTTGAAGACGTTTGTTTTACACGAAAATACAGCGACTTTCATTGGGCGATTGGATCGTGTTGGGCGGCAAATGCTCGGTTGGATGTATGCTTCCTTATTAATTTGAAGTCTATCGTTATACATCAAATAAAAAAAATTTAGCCGATCATGATAACGTCTTACCGCAAGGCTTTCCAAACCGTCCCTGCGGAGAAGACTCGTAGGAGACGTTTTCCAGCTGTATGAACTGTAAACAAATCGCGCGGCTTTTCTTTGTAAGCTCTCAAGCTTATTGGTATTAACTAGAGTGTATGGGTCCCAGATAATTGAAGCATATTCTAATAGTGGTCTGATGTAAGTTTTGTAAGCTAGCAGTTTGGTATCCTGAGAAGCTTTCGGTAACATTCTCCTTAAGTATCCCAGTTTTCGCATTGCCTTTTTCTGAATGTACGTGACGTGCTCGTTCCATTTCAGATCGGATGTGATTAAAACTCCTAAATATTTGAAGCATGATACTTCAGCTAGACTATGATTGTTTATTTGGTACGTGTGCTTCAACGGGGCCTTTTTGCGTGTAATGGTCATTGAAACAGTTTTTTTTTGTAATTAAGAGTCATCTGCCACCTAGTACACCATGTTTGTATTTTTTTAAGTGACGCGTTTAAGACGGCCTGATCGTTATGGTTGCAGATTTCATTGTAAAGAACGCAGTCATCTGCGAAAAGTTTAATTTTTACCGGTATGTCATGTACAATATCGTTAATAAAAACGAGAAAGAAAAGTGGCCCGAGAACAGAGCCCTGTGGGACGCCCGAAAGTACTGGCGAGGCCGCAGAACATGCGCCGTTAACGGCTACGCTCTGTTGCCTGTAGGAAAGGTATGATTTAATCCATGCCGCTAAAGTTTCATTTTTCAAAATGGCCGTCAATTTACTCAGCAATTTTGAGTGCGTCACACGGTCAAACGCCTTCTCAAAATCTAAGAATATGACGTCCACTTGCCCCCGTTTGTCCAGTGTTGCAGCGAAGTCGTGAACCGTTTCCAGAAGCTGAGTTACAGTGGACCGTCCCTGGCGGAAGCCATGCTGTCGGGCGTCCACAATGCAATTGCTCTCAAGAAATTGTGAAATGTGAAATGTGCAATTGAAACAGAAGAACGGCTATGTTATAAAAAAATAACTTACGAACAGGTAGGATTTTGTTGTCTTGGAGTAGATGGCCTGCACTGGAGTATCGTGAGCTATTCGTGATAATGCGGATCGCCTGATTTTGTATGTTCTGAATGGGTGATAGATGACAGTCATACGTGTTTCCCCAAGCCGCGATACCAGACATGATATGGGAATGAATGAAGGCGAAATACAGAGACATAAGTACGTTTATATGAAAAACTTCACGAGCTTTTATTATAGCCCGAATTCCGAATGCAGTTTTCTTTCTGAGGTGATCAGTGTGGAGATTAAACTTTAAATGGCAGTCAAGATGTACACCAAGAAAAATTACAGTATCACAGGTGGGTATAGAGTGAGGACCTAGGGTTAAGGGTTGATGAAAAGGCAATGGCCTTTTCATCAACCCTTAACGTATTCTCTAAAACTCTTAATGTATTCTCTAAAACGACAAACGACATCCAACTGTTTATGAAGTCACAGATATCGGTTATAATATTAGAACTGAAGCCCTAATGCAAGACTTCTGAACGTTGTCTTTAGTCAAAGTATTCTCTAAAACGACAAACGACACCGACCTGTTTATGAAGTCACAGATATAGGTCATAATATTGGAACTGAACCCTGTATGAAAGACTTCTGGACGTTGTCTTTAGTAGTATTCTCTAAAGTGACAAGCCGCACCCAACTGTTCATGAAGTCACAGATATCGGTCATAATATTGGAACTGAACCCTGTATAGAAGGCTTTCGAATGTTGTCTGCAACCAAAATGTTCTCCAATGCAACAACCCACACTTACTCTTCATGATGTGACGAATTTAGGTCATGAGACTGTAATTGTACACTGTGCAGAGGGCTTTCGAATGATAAGCGTATCGGAAATATCCTCTAATGCAATAAACCGCACCTCGCTCTTAATGATACAACAGATACTGGTCATAGGAATGGAACCAAGCATTACATATAATGCCTTTGGGCATTTTTTGTGGTAAAAATATGCTTTAACACAATTAACTGTACCTGAAACCTCATGATAAGACAGATATTGGTCATAGGACTGCAACTGAACCCTGTATGGAATACTTCTGGATGTTGTCTATAGTTAAAGTATTCTGTTAAACGACAAACTGCACTCAACTCTTCATGAAGTCACAGATATCGGTCATAATACTGGAACTGAACCCTGTATGGAAGGCAGTCAAAATGTTCTCCAATGCAATAAAACACACCTGACACTTCATGATGCAACAGATATTAGTGATAAGATTGCAACCAAGCACAGCGTGGAACACTTTCAGATGGTATATTTATTTATT